>NW_026856292.1:0-67070 GCF_026571515.1 Ruditapes philippinarum | reverse complement strand
AGAGAGGTAATACGACATATCAAAGGTTGACAATATCCACTATAACACCGACAGACACGTGCTTATAATCTTAGTATACTGAGCACCACAAAACTACAATACAAAATGCTTTCACAGTTCAAAAATCTTTTCAAATTCATAATTTTGGCCCATAACAGGCTTACCAAATTTTCACGATTTCAACTTCACAAATTCAACTTCGTGACTTCATTATTTCATCCTTACAAATTCTCAATTTCCACTTCATTCATAAAATCATTAATATGTGAAGTTGAAATCGTGACTTCATGGATTTGAAATCTTGAACTCTTGAAGTTGAAATCGTGAATTCTTGAAGTTGAATAAGGGAAGTTGAAATGTAAATACTCATGAAGTAAAAAACGTATTTTTTTAAATTGAAATAGTGAATTCATGAGGTTAATATTGTACATTCGTGAATTTTAAGTCGGGAATTCATGAAGATGAAATCGCGAATTTATGAAGTTTAAATGACCCTACCGATCTATCGTTGTATCCGTTGACAAAATGTTGAACGGAGTTCAATTGTATTAGTCCATCACAGATAAAAATTTAGAAAGAAATGCTATGAAACATAATCGATTAAACCCATTCAATTTGGTTTTGGTGCTCTATAACAACGAATCATTTTCTGTGGTGTACAATTTTAACTTTCAATGTGTCAAAATCCGCCAGTCCTTCAGATACCCATTAATAATATTGATTTTTTACTAATTGATTGTTTGATTCATTGATTCTTTGATTTGTTGATTACTTAAACTATTGTTGTATTCAAAAATTGTTCACACCTTTTACTTTTTTTGTTAGCAAATCTATGTCCAACTCTGTCTCAGATACGCAGCATGGCAGTATATTCCAAGATACAAGTGATGGCCTTGCAAATAACTATGAAAGCGTTGCTGAATACAACCTGCGATCGGCGTAGGAACCTCTGCATTTTTTGCCTTTGATTCGTATTTCTGAATGCAAAAATGATATTAGTGTGAATAATGAAATATCACTGTTCTCTATTTCATAAAAATGTTTTAAAATATGAATATGGAAATATGGAACTGATGTTCTCGATTTAAGCACATGACGAATGTACTGATACATAAAAAAAAGTTTGAAAAAGTTATATGAGGAAAGCTACAGATTTCATTATAAATTTGGGTAAATTTTTTCCTTTAAAATGAAGAAAAACTACATATGCCTATATAATGTAAGTTGACCCAACTATTTTTAGGGAAAAGAAATATGCAGTGCCTTTTTTCTGAACTCAAATTAAAAATGTAAAAGTCATTCAATTAAAGTATATGAATATCTAATGTAAAAGCTGCAGCATAATTGATATTTTTTGCAGATTTTTTTCCGTATCATTACTCAGAAAGTACAAGAGATATCAACTTCAATTTTTGTAGGAAGATAGATCGGAATGAGCAAAAATGCAGTGCATAAGAACAATAACCCTCCCTTCCCTTAATTTTAGAATAATAGCCGTTACTTATTATTCTTACATTGTCCGGGACATAATTTTAGAACAAAAGAAGATATCAACTTTAAACTTTGTAGGTATTTCTCATTGAGTAGCAGTGCAGTATAAAAAGAACTGCAAATCTGCTTTACCTCATTTTAAAGTTATTGTCCCTTGCTCATTTTTACACTTTGATCTTTGTCCGGGACATAACTTGAGATCTATAAAAGGTATACACTTAAAACTTTTAAGGTAGACAGATCACACTTAGTAGAAGTGTAATGTATAAGAACTGAAACCTTCTGTTCCCGTATTTTCGAGTTATTGTTCTTTGTTTATTTTCCCGGGACAAAACATAAGAACTAAAAAGAGTATCAAGAAACGATGTAGGCCAGTACATCGTAATGATAAGAAGTGCAGTGCTAAAGAACCGAACTCCCCACCCCCCGCCGCCCGTCCATAAACAGACACAATCAAACCGAGCCTGCAACAGTTTCAATTTTGCCGCGTTGGGCTTTCTTTAGGGATTCTTATTTCACTCTATTTTATCGCCACATCAGCGTTGTTTGTGCCGTGTGGAGGCTGTAAAAAGTCGCACCGTTCATTCAATCAGGGATGTTATATTTTCGATTCTTAAAGATCGTTCAGCACGACATTATTGTTGTGCTTGTGGTATTTTAGTTCTATCTATTCGGCATCTTTCTTGTTGGGTAGGATATGTTGCCATATGTGTCACATTGAAGGTTCCATGATAACCGCCGTATGAACACATCTGCGGATGTTTCTAAATTCTAAATTTTACCAGTGAATTCTGCTTAAGCCGGTGCTAGGGGGCGTGGACGGTAGATTGCACTTTCCAGTACCGTCCATGAACAGGCTCAATCAAACCGAGCCTGAAACATTTTCAATTTTGCCGCGTTGGGGTTTCTTTAGGGATTCTTATTTCACTCTATTTCCTAATTTTGAAGTTATTGCCCTAAGTTTATTTTTACACTTTGAATTTTGTCCAGAACATTGAGAACTATAAAAGGTATCAATTTAAAACTTTGCAGGTAAATAGATCTCAATTAAACTTAAAACAAACAAGTCTCTGAAAGACCCTCGCATTTGAAACGAGTTAAGAAAAAAATCAAAGTAAAGTGACAATTATAATTGTACAATGACCATAATTTACAAAATTCAAGTGTCTCCGCTAAAAGATAACCCTTGGACCAGCCGTCTTTCTAGTGACTATATATTGAAACCCATCATTCTATATTTTACATTTCAAAGACTATTACCTGAACGGCAATATACAGCTTCGAACAGTTAAAAGAACGTGTCAGTCTGATGGAAAATGGAGTGGCAAAGACCCAATTTGTGAAGGTAAATTTCAATATCTTTAAATGTATACCGCTACCAATATGTTTATACATGTGTATATAAAAGATCTTTAGTTAATAAGTTAAGATAAGTTATTAAGTTAATACATTTAGACGCGATTATCAAAATTGAGTACTTAAACAAGTCAACTTTATCAATATATATTCACTCACAATTAGGTACACGTTCAGAAAACTTTGAGAAACTTACATTTATCATTGCGTTTAAATGTTTTGCGTATCACATTTCAGAGCCAAAATGCAATTTGATAGAGGATTTTTACGGTGGAAATGTTAAATATTTTTGGGGAAGGAATCTCTACTCAAAAGCGTTTTACAGGTAACGTGAATAACTCATGGATTGATATTAATCACTAAGATACTTTTGGTTTTTAAATCAGTTATTTCATTTCAAGAATAAAACGGTATAGCTTGCTAAACATTTTAGTTGAAAATGTGCGGAATAAATTGATACTAACAGTATTTCATTATGATCCTGTTAAATTTATCGAATTTCCATTTGCTGTCATATTTTTCGCATGTCTACTTAGAAATAAATTTGCTGTCATGCGTTGCTTCCATATTCTATAACTCTGATTAGAAATTTATCAGATATGTAGCTGTCATTACGTAATGTAATATGGGTTTTGTTATATGTTATATGGAAATAACAACTTCTGTCTCAAATATATAATAATTCATCATCGTGATGCTTTTAAAAACATGTCTAACAATATGCCATGTGCAGCTTTATGTTAATCAGGACACATTAGATTTTAAATCAACGATTATTCAGATCAGATTTCAAATTTATCGAATTTGTTTTGACTTGTTGAAAAATGGGTATGAAACATGCAGTATGTTGAATTAAGATGCCGAAAGTCTTGAGTCAAACATAAATCCACTTTTTTAATTATTTACGTCTACAATACGTGGCATTTGATTTATTTTTCAGTTGCGACGAAAATTACTCTATGATACCAATCAATGTCGGGCATTCTACGTGTGAAAATAATTTACGATGGGAACCCCCACCTCCAAAGTGTTACAGTCAGTAGTTTTGACAAATTATTTTATTTTCTCAGTTTATCAATTTGAATAGAATTTTTTGATATCAATAAATTGTGAGGTTTCTAAATCTTTAATGTTCAAAAATATGCCATGATCTCTTTTTCAAATGCTTGGCTACACCATATATATTGTTTATTTTACATAAATACTTTACACTGTATAAAAATTATTATTCTTTTTTTAGAACAAGCTTATATATATGTTCCAAATGATGGGTTTTTGAGAGGAAAAAAAAGAGGCAAAGTCTGGCACGATGAATCATACAAGATATGCTGTCATCGTGGTTTTGAGGTTAAAATAGATGGCATTGTACCAGTAAACAAGGAGTTATGTACAAATATCCGGAACAACAATGGAACACTTGAGCCGAATGCTGAATGTGTAGAAGGTTTATTTTATTTTTGTGTCAGATGTACTCTTATTCAGTTTCATAACAACATTTCATCGGAACAAGATCATACGTTTTTAAACAAAGAGTTTATGATAAATTGGTTATATTGCGCACCCGAGGACTCATGATATTAATTTTTTTTGTGAGTGAAATAAACTTCTAAATGATGCTAGGCCAACTCTTAAATATAAGTATAAAAGGGACTGTTTCTTAATGTGTTTCCTGAGTTAATTTCATTGCAAACAATTTTTTGTAACTTTTATGTATGTGATCTTTAAACGTTTTGTCAAAATTGTGCTATAATACCAATGATTTTTGTTTCTTCTGATCTAATTATAATAAACAATATGTAACTAAATCAAGTAAGCCAATTCTCAATCAACAGTTATAAAGAAAAATAGAGCACTTACAAGAATGCTATTTCTTTGTAATAAGGAAGACATAGATAGGAAAAAATATTTATTGTATAAATAAAATATTGAGAAATATTGATGAACTAAAATGCGTATTTTCATTTTCCGTAATTTCACTGTAAAGAATTAGTGTTCACTGCGGGGAAACATATTTTTCAGTACTTTCACTGGTGTCTTGCCGAACTACTTTCTTTTCAATTCTGCAAGTAAACACTATTTAAGAGAAAGTCTTTCAAATTGTAAATCAAAAAAAGAGAAAAAATGAATATGATAAACAGAAAATCCAAGTTTTTTCAATAAATTCACGATTTATTTTCATCTTTTGACATGAAAATTATCATAATTCACTCGTGGCTACCGCCAGTCATGAAATATTTATTGTCATACCTCTTGATGAAAATAAATTATGTAATTATAGAGAAATAAACTTGAATATCCTCTTTTTAGTTTTGTATTGGCTTATTGCTTTTTAACTAAACGATTGTAACGACTGCTCTTGGCTTTGTATTACTAAATTCATTCTTTATAATTTGCTTTGCCTTTAATGTATCAAAGAATATCATAAAAGAGTTGAATAAAATTTAACTTGATAAAATCCAATGTAAATCCTTGCACTTACGAGCTTGTTGAAAGGAATAGGCCCATAACATTTAATATTCACGCCTCAGCTACTCTCCCTCACAAAACAGGTCAAAAAGGCGTATTTTTATTGTTATAAAATTTGCAAAAAAGTACAATATGCAGTTTATACGATATAATTGCGACCTAACGGTTGTTATGTTGACATAGATATATACATCCCTATTATCAGACCCGTTAACATGCAGAAAGTAGGATAGCTTGATGCAAGACGATTTTGCCATTAGTTTTTTACTTTTAGTTTATAATTTAAGTCAATATTTAAAAAAAAAGTAAAGCATGATTTTTGCAAGTTTTGCAAAAACTTTACATAGATTTGTTTTTCGTTCGACAAAACATGTATTAATCATCTATTTCCATCGAGCCTGTGATGGAACTTTGTTTTGTGATGACATTTTATTTCGAAACGCCCAAATTACTATAAGTTGGATAAAAGTTCTCAGGAGATGTTGGGAAATTATGACACAACTTCTTATCATTCAAAACAAATAAAAACAATGTAATCAATTTGGTTTCTTCTTAAACTTATTACTTTCTATATAGCGAATTTGAATATGACTTTTTATGATATGTAAGAGTATAAAATCTATATTTTTAAATATAGAATGGTGTGAACCGGATATGCGTCATACTAAATATAAACATGAGGACGGTTTTCAATTTACATCAAGAATTCCAAGTAATGAAGACGTTTGGATTTCGTGCGAAAAAGGGTATGCGTTCTACAACAGCAGAAATCAACTATTACTTTCTCCTCAGAAAAGACGGTGTGTACAGGGCCAAATTAAAGGCGCTCCTACATGCATTGAAGGTGAGTACAGTTGAGTTCTTACCGTTTCCTAGTGTTTTACTTGCGTGTCTGTCTGGCTGTCTCGAAAATACTCAGATAAATTTTGTATTTGTAGCGAAGAGTTCGCTTGCTGGTTACCCTTACAATCAATTCACACTATTCCGAGATTCGAAGAGAAACAGATTAGACAGGGAAACATTTATTGAACCGAATGAAAGGGTGAGTATAATGTACCTTGATAATTTCCGAAATGTATAACTTATCATCAATAGAACTATCGTCTGACCTGAATTTAATCGAAAAGACGTGAACAGTAGCGTTTGTATTTAAGCAAATAACTATGACACTCCTAATATTATCGCATCCTGTGTTCACTTTTCACAAATTATACTTTCATTTTAAACCAATCAAAAAGTCTATTCCGTGTTGATGACAAAATATTTATAGTTATTACATGAACATATCTTTGAATATCTCCCGCATATCAAAATTATTGGGAGATATTTGCTACATAAGAGTGCATTGTAACAATGATGTTTTGTACAACATATACTGAATATTATATACTTTGTATGGTTTCTCTATTTCTCTTTCCTAGATTGAAATTTATTGTAGAGACGGTTACGAATTATATGTCGAATCTAACAGAGAATACCTATTTGAATTTATTACCACAAGCAGATATGGAGTGTTTGATAAAGAAAAGAATAAATTTCCAGTTTGTCTTGAAAGTAAGTTTAAATGTTTTGGCTTTGTGTTAATACTAATAAGGAAGTAGACCTGAGCATAAACCAATTACGAAAGGACATATACTCCACTCATTGGGACATTAAAAATGTGTTCCTTATATCCGAAGTTTCTTGTAAGCATATAGCGAATTAGTTCCTTGTATCAGGAGTTTTTACAGCGAACAGATTAAGATATAACGAACTAATTGTTAACCATCGTCCTCAATTTTGAAGATCATTTGATTAAGAAAAATTAGTCATTTAATTATATTTTAGACACAATACCCGGGAGCGTACTATTTGGAATTTGAAACTCCTTTGCTATTTCAGTTTTAGGTTTACTCCCTTACTCAATTTCTTGCAAATATCATATTTTGTTCTAAACTCAGTGCTTTTCGTTCTCTTTCCATGATTAAGAATGGAGAAGATTTTCGAGTTTTCCTACCTCTTTTATAGAATATCTTCTATTTTAAGGGTGATTTTTACTAATGAAAGATATATATTTATTTGCAATTCAATTAAGCGTTCTTTGTAGTTTTCAATATATTATGCTTGCAAGTATGCGTGATTATTTTGAAAACCGATTTACTAGAGCAAAACTATTAAAAAATAAATCATTGAATAAAAGGAATAACCGTTTTATCTCAAGGACAAGAATTCATGCTAAATAAGTACCGCTATACAAATTCATTTTAATAGATGTCTTGAAGTATATACAACAATAAACGATACATTCGGCCGAAAATGAAAGCAAAAGGATCTATTTACAGATAGCCGATATATTTCAAGTTTATTAAAACTGGAACTCCGCGAGTTGGATGTGTCGCCTTGTGAACAATATAGTTTAGGAGAAAGGTCTAGGACAAAAATGAAATATGAAAATTAACAAAGGCCATCACTAAAAAAATAAGGAGTGCAGAACAGCAGTTTCTGTGCACTGCACTTGTTATCAATAAGATCTATCATTATAACAAGTTTCAAGTCCATAACTTTTATAATTTATGTGAAATGGCCTGGACAAAAATAAAGTATGAAATTAATAAAGGGTAATAACTCAAAAGAAAGAAATGCAGAGTACCGATTTTTGTACACTGCACATTTTCTTAATGAGATCTATCATCCTATGAAGTTTCAAATCAAAAGATTTTATACTTTAAAATAATTAAATGGCCCGTACAAAAATAAAGTATGCAAACTAACCAGGGGCAATAACTCAAAAATTAAGAATTGCAGAGTACCAGTTCTTGTGCACTGCACTTTGAGTCATTTTTAGAAGCATGCATACCATGTTTGAAGTCAATCTAACTGATAATGACTGACTTGTGCTCTGGACAAGCTTAAGGGCCGACGCTGTCGCCGACAAAAATAACCCCTATATGTCGCCTTTTTCAAGGCGACAATAAAACTGCTTGACAAGATTTACATCAGTCATTTGGTAAAAAGACGGAGGGCTGCAATAGAAAGTAAAGGGAAGAACGTTTGGAAAACAATCTGAATATAAAAAAAAATATTATTGGATGAATCCTGTTGCAGGATACCTTTAGGTATGGACTAATTGAAATTAAATCTAAAGTATATTATACAGCCAGTCACACAAAATATCCATTATTTCTTTCAATTTATAAATAAAAAGTAATAAGAATGTTTCTGTATAGCCTGATAACCAAATTGTTAATAAACAGCTAGAATAGTCTGTCTGAGATAGACAGATAAGGACAAACAATTTGGTAAACATGAGTTGCTTCCCCTTAAACTAGAGACAAAATGGAATTAATTAATTTATACATGCATGTAACATGCTTGAGCTCAATGAACTGTCTAGTATTTACTGTATTAATTTGATTAACTTAATATAGGGATATTGACATATATCTAGGGATATTTTTTTTTTTATTTTGGGGGAGTGCCCTTGTTTCACTGGAGCTAGATAGGTTAACAAAATTATGATGCACTCTCATCTTTGATCCAGGAGTTCTGCACTAACCATTTTGGGTTAAAGGTATATTTGAGCTACTGTTTTTTTCTGTTCTAATTGTGGAGGGGGTAGGAATGTGAGATGGCCTGAGATAGCTTAGTCAGTACCGCCCCCATATGGTATTCTGATTGTCCGGGGTTTGATATCCGGTCAAACTGTAGAGCCATGGTTGTATATAGCTGAGCCGTATTCTGTAAACTCATGAAAAAATTGTGGAGTTCAATATGGCACGGATGTCACAGTATTAACTGTTCAATGATTAGAGAAGGGGATATTGAAGAAACATTATAGCTCAGTTGGTAGAGCTTCGGAATGGTATTCAAAGTGTCCATGCAAGCCTCCCAGGTTTGAGCCCCAGTCAGGCTTCACAATTACTTTCGGGAACCAGCATAGGGCCAAGACTGTATAAACAGACATCTCAGTATGTCAGTTCATCAATTATTTAAGGAGATATTTCAGGCATGATATTCTGAGGGTCTTGTTTTGAGTCTCAGTCAGGCTGCATATTTTTCTTACTCTGTGATTAATAAATATTTCCAGCTTATTATTTGCTTGTCTGTATTTATTAATGATTATGTCTTACGTCAATATTGTGAAATACTTGATTATTGTCTAGTAATGTGATTTTATATTTCATAAAACATTGTAGCAGTACTAAATTTGATAGCTTTTAAATAAGAAGGGGGTAGGGATTTGCATAGACTTTTGTGGGCCCAGGCAGGCGCCCTCAATTAATTGCCTCCTTACCAGTGATTTTTTTTAGGATAGCCTATGAGTATTAATCATTTAGATTATTATAATACCACAGGGGTATTTTCCTTTACTGGGTGTAATCAGAAACTATATAGGTTCTCCTCTATAACATTTAAAACAACAGTAATTTTCTCGAGTTTCATACTATCACATATTCCACAGGGGACTGTGATGGTATAAAACGATGGTATAAAAGTCCTATTCGCATTGTACCTATTCAAGGACGAATTTCAATAAAGCAGGGATATATGTCATGGTTCCAAACTGTCCACTATTTAGGGAGGTGATGTGTAAGCAGCCTGATAGTTCAGTTCGGTTAAGCTGCAGAATGGTTTCCGAGGGTCCAGGGTTAAAGTCTCGGTTAGGCAGCATATTTTTTAAACTTGTAATAGTAACATAAAAAGGAAGGTACTAGGCATTTAATGTTGCTTAGTAATAATAAAGCATATAATTATTAAATAGAGGATATTGAATGAGTGTAAGTTAAATACTGAATTTATTGCACGAGTTGAAAAAAATAATATTATGAGAGCCTCTGGCGAGCATAATAATATTTTATTCAACGAGTGCAATAAATTCAGTAATGTACTTACAGTAACACCAATTTATTATTCTTTTTATCACATACCAAAAATAAAGAATGTTTAAAGTGAAATAAGAGTCATTTTTAATTGACGCGCCTATAGTATAACACTAACATTTAGCGCGTTTTTACACTTTGTTTGTATAATGCTAATGACGTCACTTCAAAATATATGCACGGCCGTGCAATACCATATTTACATAGTCGCAAAATCGGTATGGGTGTGTGATAATACATATTTAGCACATGTCAATAAATTTCAATTTCACGTGATATGAAAAATAATTTCTATTGTGCTGTCTTTGTAAATGCAATTATTTTACACATGATTCACAAATTCCCACACTTGACTCCTCCCCATCTTGCACTAATGGTCAGGTGCATGAGATGGACTAGTTTCCTTTTATTTTAATTTCCTATTTTTTCCTCTCGATTACAGTTTCAGACCCAAAATAAAAGTGCATTCTTAATATTTATGTATACATGTACTCATATATTGTAATGCCCTAGAAAGTTTACCTTTTTAGTTTTTTTTGTGATTTCACTTGATTTCAGTATTGTTTATTTCTACTTTCACTTTCGTTTTGAGAAGCTTTTACTGGCGACAACACAGTAGTAGATCATGCGGTGTCCTAATGAAACATACAGGACATCACTTACATTTGTGTAAATCTACGTATAGTGCCAGCAATTTAATCCTTCCTGATTCTGGAAGCTTTTCCCTTAATGTTATCCGTTTCCCTTAATGTTATAATGTTACATAGCCTATATGAAAAAATACCGTATACCATCAAGTACTTTATTGAGACTTGATGGTATACGGTATTTTTTCATATATGTAAAAACATGTTTGAAAACCATTTTTATCGTTGTAATAGATGTCCCATTCGTGTTTAAATATTAAAATAGTTTTGGTAGAGTGTTTACAGGGGCGTATCACGTTGGGGGGGGGGGGGGCAGGATCTGACCCCCAAGGGGGGCAGGATCTGACCCCCAAGCGTCTGTGATTTTATTTGCAATGTATTTTTCCGTGTCGGCCATGTTGTGGACTATTACGTAGACGTTACGTAGTGAATGCAAGGGATAGTCAAGGGATAGTTCTTTATCCGATAGCGCATAAAGAGGAATGTACCCGTTTAATTATTTAACTTTCGATATTAGCGCATGATAGCTTATATTTTTTGAAAATCATGTGTTGAGGCTGTTATTTGTCTAAGAGAAAAAACTTTTTACCTACATGGATTGGTTTTAAAAATAGTTTTGAAATTAGCATGGAATATCTATAGAAATACACATTTGACAGATGATGAAAATAATAGATGGTCAATTATAAGATCCTTAATTGCTTAAACTACACTTAATATGTGAAACAATAACTTTACCTGTCGGTAACAGATTGTTTAATTGTTTATTTATAAGTAGTATTTTTCTGTGGTAAAATATTTTTTGGAAAATAGATGGGTTAATTGGTATGTATGTTGTTTATATTTATATACAAAATATATACAGTAGATGTATTTGACAATATTTACATGAATATAATTATTTTGCAACATGTATATTGTATATTAACAATGTAAGGTATGATGGAGGATGACCCCGACCCCCTCATACCTATTACGGGGTAAATAAACGGGGTTACCCAGATGGGGCCTCAAAAAAAAAAAAAATGTGTTGAGGCTGTGACAAAAAAAAATTGCTGCTAGGTTAAGTGCATTTCAGCTCAAAAATAAACCTGTTTTAAATACATTTCTAGCTCTCATTTAATCAAAATTAATCGCTTAACGTTCTACACGTAGCTAAAGTTGTTAAAAACTAAATATGATTACGATATTTTAATTAAGGTTTATAAACGTTTTGATTTTGCGTGCGTTTTAGCGTGCGTATATCGTTTAGCTTATTTCGTTTATCGTATATCATTTTGCGTGCGTCTGCGTATTTCGTTTCGTTTAGCGTGCGTATAACGTTCGTTCGTATAGCGTGTAACGTGCGTGCGTTTTTTTCCAGAGCGTGCGTTTTGCGTGTAAACTGAAACGTTCACCCTACTGTACTTACCCTTATTTAACAACCCCAATTAAACAAGCTCTTTAAACACATAATATTATTAAATGATGAAAAAATCCAAATAAATGAAAACTATACCAAATTATTTTGAATAATATAAACATACAGATTTATTTAGAACTTTGACACAGATAAAAGTGTTTTCTTGAAAATAAATGGAATTAAATTCATTCGTAAATATTTCTCATTCTTTAGGAATATGGAGACATTTCAATCGACCAAATTCTTGCTAAAACTAATAATAAAGGTATGTATGATTTAAACTCATAAAATGTCTCAAAATGTTATTCAAGTACATTAGAGACAGGCTTGCACAAAAAATGTAACCCAACCGTATACATAGTATTGTGATAATAAGAACTTTATTGTTATACCATTTATTTGATAAAGAATTAATAGTATCTCACTGATAAGACAAAGACATTAGGCAAGTTATATATAGACAAAAAGTTAAAGGCAATATCTACAAACATTATTTTCTACCCAAGGAAAAAATGAATGTATCTGACGAATATTCAAGCACTTGCGCAGTTGTTCCTAGAATTAAAATTTCAATTGATAGAGCTTCAACATTCCTATAAATTTTAGAGAATGTGGGCGACCAAGAATTCGAGTTGATGGAGCTTGATATAATTGTAGATAAAAGTGTCAAGACGCCTTCAAGGTAAGACTGCAAAATTTATTCATAGTCATGTAGTATTTACAGTACACACACAAACGAAGTAGGGGTGAATATCTTAGTCACCTTGTCGGTCGGTCCACTTCATCTTTTCCGGCCGATAACTGGAGTTTTTTAATGAGCTATTGTATTCAGAATTGGTATATTGCAACCCTGTATGAAGAACAAGATTGGAAGTGCTTTTGAACTCCAGGCCCCGTGTTCACAAAAAAAAAGATGATTCTGATTTTATTTTCATTGTTTTAACTTATCGTATTTTGTTAGAAATAAAGTGTACTTTTGAATTGTAAGACAATGCTGATTTGCAAATTAACCAACCTATTTTGGGATAAAATAAAAAAGCAAACAAATAAAATATAATCGGATGAAAATAAGGATCAATTTTAGAATCAAGATCAATATTTGACCAACTATAAAATGCCCATATCTTTCTAAAATAGCAATATATTAATTCTTAAATTTCCTGATCCTTAAATCTATGTGAACTCGGGGCCTTGGGTCAATGTCAAGGGAACTTTAACTAAAAGTAGGAAAAAAAATGGTTTTAGGAAAAAGATAGAGTCAGGAATGACATTATGTAATTACCCCTTGTTTATAGGAAGCTTGTATAAGTTCAATGTCAAAGTCACTGTTACTCAAATAGAAAATTAATAACTGTACAATAACTAAAGATTGTTTTAAATTCTATGGGTTCACGGTCAAGGACACTGTTACTCAAAATAGAAATTGGTTTCCGGACCAAAACTCAGAGAACGAATGATATATTGTTATCAAACTTTGCAAATAAAAGCAAATCTATGTAGAAACTTAACTTTGGATTGCTTTAGGACCCCTATGTCTAAGGTCACTGTTGGTTTCTTTCCAGTTTTTTCAACAGAGACAATGGTTAACAGATGTTTATACTCTTTTTATCAAAGCAATTTATTGTTTTTATTATTCTCTACTTTTCAAAAAGGGTTTGGCTATAGATCACCTAAGGTGATAGCTCTTGTTTATATGTATTATTTTCTGTCTGATATCTTTGTTGTTTTATCACAATTATATCGGAGTAAATAGCAGATTGGTTTAAAAGGATGTGTATGACCAAAAGTAGCCTAAAATATCTTATATAGAAATTAAGCACTGAATTTGTTTTAAAATACATATACATTTATACAAATCATTAAATTTATGACTATTACCAAGTTTCAAGTACAAAAAAGGCAATGACATCGATATCGATAAAAATGAATATGGTGATAATGACTGTATTGTGTTGGTGGTAGTTGCATAGAACATTTTTATAGATATAAATGCACATTTAAATGTTGAAATATGCTTGCAAAATATATGCACAATAATGTATACAATTTATTTGCCAAACTAATTAAAATTTTCATATTTGTCTAACCTTCTTGCTCGGAAAGTAACCGTGCAAATATTAACAAAGACGAAACAAGACGTTGGCAGCCAGAAATACACTATGCAATTGGTGACGAAATAAGTAAGTCTGTTTACGTATTGTGGTCCTAATTTATCACTTTTAATATACAGAGATGTTTATGGACATGTTATTTTTATTTAATACAACGGAATTATCCGAATTAAAACCTCTTGATGTCATTTTTCATAAATCATTTTTTCGTAGAGTAAATCTTAAATTGTTTAAACTTAAACATTATCCATGTTACGAAAAAAGCCGTTTATGTGCGCATGTGTATGTAAACCTTCTTCTTTACATTTGCAACACCGCGTATTCAAACAATCTTAACCTTTTACATGAATAACCGTTAGATATAAACCAGAGAATTATCCATGCTTTTCGCACTTATTTTAGCACATACAATTTATTCTACATCTTAATAATATAAATACAAAATGCTACTTTTACTTCCTGTAGATAATATCTCAATTTTATCGTTATCCTTTTTCTGCTATTTATGAACGGTTTCTATATCATTCGTAAGTCAATATTCAATTGTCAAAATATTTGTTTTGTAGTCAGCTTTTGTTTTATAAAATATATGACACACCCAGTGAAACTAATGAATTGAAAACATATCAGGTTATTTTTTTGGCCGTCGAGTTAAAACTGTATAATCAAACTAAAACTTGAAATAATAGTGGGAGAAATATATGCTTTTGTTGTCGCCCTAACTGCCAAACTTTTTATTTTAACATTTTATTAAATAGATGGCGAGACCGTTTTCTAGAAAAAAGAACTGTTATTGTAGCTGATAAGGGCATCTCCACCTTTTTTTAGTTTTTGTTTAGATACAGAGTTATTACAACATTGCTCTTTTGTCCCGTGGAAGAAACATATTTAAACCCTTCGTCTTTTAAGTTTAACTGTTTAATTCTTCTTTAATCGGTGCTATGAGCATAGATAGAAGGTTCAAGTTACCTTAAGCCCAAACCCTTTCCTGTGACAACGCACAATTAATTTAGGACTTCAATTTTGCTTTGATATTTCGTTGTCCAATCAAACTTAATATTTCGCTTTCTCCTGTTGAAATCCAGCATTTAAGTCGTGTCTTGCTGGGTAGTCCTGTCTGACTGGACGTTATCTGGTTGCTGCTTTCAAAATAAATTCTCTAAATTATACTGACTTTTTGCATGAATGTTGATAACAACCCTTAAGTCTTGCATTTTCCTTATTTTAAAAACCGATGCCATAATCTGAAAATTGAAACACTATCTAAATTGTATCCAAAATATTTAACCAAATGAGTGTGCTTTTCGTAAAATAAGTGACTGGTTTAAATTGCACCATAATGCGCTTTTTACTTTCAAATTTTAAAAGTATAATTTCTTCGTCGGTTTTAACAAAAATATCCTAGTGCCATAATCCTTACATACATTTTATAATACTTTCGAGAACTATAAAAACAATCCATCGTAAATAGATCTGAAACAAATATACTATTATTTTCATCTTGTAATAAAGTCTGTTTTGTATCAATTGGTTTTCTGTCAATGTTCAAACGCAGAAAGCTTAGTTTCTATGTCGAATTTCGGGAAATAAATTGTATGTCGTATTTAATTTAACTTACTGATTGAACATACATAAAGTACTTTTTCTGAATATGGGGCTTAAAAACAGCAGAGTCGAAAGTGTTCTGAAGTCCAATGCTACATTGGAAAATGGTGAACGAGTGCAAGATACGTACATGTATATGTTTTTCTATTGCTGTCTATGTGATATATTTGACTGTAGCTAGCTGAATCTTTTTTTATTGTTTATCATTGTAAAATTAAAAACAACCAAATTTGTTCTTAAATCTGGCACGTTGTCGAACTGTTTTTCAAATGTTTTTTAGTCATGGATATTCATTATGTCTGAAGTTTGTATACCTATATGTTTTTAATTCAGGTACAGAACATGAAAATGAAATCCGAAAGGCCATTCCTGTTTGGCAGAAGTACTCATGCCTCAGTTTCCATGAAAACAAGCAGGCGTACCACAGAATAGAGTTCAAGCTGGCAAATAATAACGTGTACATATAAAGTTTAATATGCATTTAGTATTTCTGGCCTAGTTTTACGGGTTTTTTTTTATTAATAACTACTATTAATTTTGGTTGAATACTTTCTAAGACATTGCTTACATTAATTAATTGAATTTTTTAGATACAAATACACAATTGTTTGCTCTCTCGCAGGCAGTACTTGTCATTTCTTGTTATTTATGAATCAATTGATCCAATAAACCGACATTTCATTTTCAACATTGCATGGTTTTTTGCCCTCATTTCACCAGTTTTATGTTGTAATGCAACCCTAATAAACGCCAACTAAGAAATATGTGTGCGTCACTAGTCACAATTATCTTCAAATTTCAAAATTTCAAAGTCATTTAAATATATTTATTATGGCTGCTCACTGTATGTAAATCAATCACAAATTGATATTTATTTGAATTCTGATTAAATGTGTTGAATCTACATTTTTCAAATAGGTGCGCGTCGCTGAACGTTGGAATGAATCAAGGACCGCAAACTATTAAGCTTGGAGAAACCTGCTTTAAGGTATTCTGTTTCTTACTATAACATAAAAATGTTATAAAAATAAATATTGTTTTTAATGAATTTTAAGATGTTCAAATAACAAAGGTTCATGGATCATTCAGTTAAATTAGTATTCATGTTTAATCATATAAGATTACTTATACATGTATATATGATTGCACGGACAGATAAAACCATACCATTTACGAAAACAAAATGTTCAACGATTCGGATAATGTTGGAAGACAAAGCCGTTGTATCAACTGCAACATTCAAAAATTGTTTTGAGATCAAAGATGAACATAAATGCGTCTTAAAAAGAAATTATGACATTTGTTGATTAATTCTATGTAATTAAAGAATATCTGCTTAAGATTGCCGCGTAGTGTCAGCTTTACTCTCACAAACTTTTGGAACAGCCCCGTAGTTGGTGCTGCATTTTCTTTTGAAAAACAGCAAGAGATAAACGCACGTAAGGTGTCACAATTTACAAAGACAGCCGCGCAATGAGTGCCATATTTCCCTTACAAAGTGAGATAGTTACCCGTGCAGTGAGTACCTCATTTTTTTTGCAAAACTAAGAATGATATCTGAACAGAGAGAACTGCATAATCAATTCTTAAGTGAGAAAGATAGCCATGCAGTGAGAGTTTCAATTGTCTCTTGCAAACAGAGATAGATAGCAGGACAACAAGTGCGTTTGATTCCTTAATTAAGAATACCGCGCAGTAAAAACCGTCATTTCTCTAGCAAACTGAAATAAATAACCACGCATAGAAGTGCACATTTTTCTTGCAACCGGAGAAAGATAGCCGTGCATTGAGTGCGATATTTTTTCGTGCTCTGATTAAATGCTGCGCGGAAGTGCCGCATTTCTCATGCAAACTGAGAAAGATAGCCCGATGATGGGTGCTATATATTCACATGCAAACTAAGAAAGACAGCCGCCAAGTGGACTTTTCTATCGGAAACAGCAAAAGATAGATGCATGTGCAGTTACTGCCGCATTTCGTCTTGTAAACTCAAAACGATAACCGCGCAGTGTTTGTCGCATTTTCTACAGCAAATAACAAAAAATTGCCGCGTTGTATTTTATTGGCCTGTAAAGCCGTAATATCAACACTCCTCAATGTGGAATTATTCATGTATAATGTTATAGAGGTGTATTTATCACAGATAGCATTTTTGAAATTTATGCATGACATTTAACGAATAAACAAATGTTTATAGAATGTAAGTGAAGAGAATACTTTGTCAAAAGACACGCTTCAAACTTAAGGAACTGATTCATGTTACAACAACTGTTATGTATATAAGCTTTATTTTAAATATAGTATATGTTTCCTGAATAGCTCAGTAGGTAGAGCGCAGGACTGATAATCTCTATGTCGAGGGTTCGATACCTACTCATGCCACTATCATTTTTAATAATTTTGTTTATTTGATGTTAATATAATTTTTCATGTTCATTCATATTCTTTCAAGAATGTATTTTTCATGTTCATTCATCTTCTTTCAAGAAAGTTCTTTTCATGTTCATTCTGGAATATTCTTTCTCTAAGTAGTTTAGTATTCTAGATTGTTCGTTGATAGTATATATATGATGAATGTTTGCACATCGAGGTGTGTGCTTATTTGTGATATTGTATGGTGTTGATATACTGATTGTGTGCTTTTGTAATGCTAACATAGTCATATATAAGTTTGGGTTCTGTTATTCCTTGTGGGAAGTATTTTGGACATATTGTATTTATTTTGCTTTTGCTGTGGACATTGGAAATTGATTAAATCTGAGTTCTGTAACAATTGAATTGCGAAGTGTGAGTTAAACTTAAGGACATTTGTTGAATTCGAGGTCTTAGATAATAATTAGCTACTTTTTATTTTCATATTTTTTATATTATTGTACAAAACTGTTTTTTCTTTAATAAAAATTGAAATTTGTTGCTGCGTTATCTTCTCTGTTGCGTTTAGCTCCTAACACTACGCAATGCTATTTTAAAACAAAAAAACTGCTGGTCTTATATCAAGCGTTTTGAAACATTTTGCGTAATCGCCGTACTCAAGTTAAGGTGCTAGTGATATAACTTGTCACAAATAAATTATTGTGAGACTGCAAAATTAAGGTCCTTGCGGCCAAGGTCAATGTATCACGTAAGGGTCAAAGTTCAGATAGAATATTAAAAATGTGAATTCGGACGATTTCGTCATGATTTATTAAGGGTAGGATAACATTTCCAAGATCAAGGTCACTAGAGATGATAAAATTCCAAGATTTTTTCCTGATATTGCCAAGAGCATATTTCTTTTATCATATATTTTATGCCCACGTCAATCGCTTTTGTCCCCGGTCATTTTGCGACAATGTTGCCCTTGTTAAATTCTAAATTGCTTTATAATGTTGTAACCAATTATCACCAAACAAAATATGAACGTATCTTTTGGTATGACTAGCTTTATTATGCCCCTCAAAAGGCGGCATACATTTTATTTCATTTAAACATTTTATTTAGTTTCGTCCATTGTTTTCTCGTTCAGGGCACACGCATTTTGTTACTTAGGGGCCATATGCCGCTTTTCATGGAATGGCATTTGCGTGTCACATTAAAGGTCCAATGATAACCGCAATATTAACACATATGCGGATGTTTCAAAATTCAAAATTGTACCTATTCATGTTAAAACCGTCCATGAATATGCTCAATCAAACCGAGCCTGCAACATTTAGAATTGTGTTGTGTAGCTTTTCTTCAGGGATTCTTATTTTCTGTATTTATCCAGTTATCGCACTGTCCGTTTATCCGGTTATCTTGACCGAAATTCATCTTCAAGAGGGATTGGGTGTTTCAGTAAAACTTTATAATATTGTTCGTCATTATGCCTAGTTGTGCATTTTGATTTTTCCGCTTGATTTATTTTGGTTCTGGTCCCTTAATTGTAAATTTTTGAGTAAAATAAGCTTGTGCTTTGTCCGCGCTTTATAACCATAACCGATAGGGGGATTTCAGTGAAATTTAATAGTATTGTTTGTCACCAAGCCAATTTGTGCATACTCTCTTGATATTCTGCTTGACTTTTATGGCACAGTTATGGCCCCTAAGTGTTCAATTTTTGAATACAATAAGCTTGTCCACGCTACATCTCCGAAACGGTTGAAGGGATTCAGTGAAACTCACAGGATTGTTTGTCCACCATACCTAGTTGTACATGGTAACTTGATTTACCGCTTGATTTTTTGCGCACTGTTATGGTCCATTTATGGTTAATTTTCGAATAAAGTAAGCTTGTCCGCGCTTCATCACCAAATCTTTGGGAGCATTTCATTGAATTTCACAGGATTGTTTGTCACCAAGCTACTTGTGCATAGTTTTTTGATTTTCTTCTTGAATATTTTTTCCATGGTTATGACCCCTTGATTGTCTACTTTCGTGTAAAATAACCTTGTCCACGGTACATCTCCATACCCACTAGGTGGATTTCAAATAAACTTCACAAGATTGTCACCATACCTAGTTGCACATAGTTTCCTTAATTATTTTTGGTACAGTTATGGAAAATTAATGGTCATTTATGAGTGAGTTATAAGCTTTTCCACCTTAATGGTCCGTTTACAAGCTTGTCCACGCTTTATTTCCTATAGCTGGGGAATGGGGAAATTTAAGTGAATGTTCAAAGTATTTCCCGCCTATGTGTGCATAGTATCTTTATTTTCTACTTGAATCTTTTGGGCATAGTTATAAACCATCTGATCAATTTACGGGTTTAGTAAGATTGTAAGCGCTTTATCTCTTAGGCCACTAGGGGAGGGGGTGGAGAGTTCAGTGCAATTTTTGTCACTAAGTCTAGTTGTGAAAAGTATTCTTATTTTTTAATCTATTAACTTTGTCCACCCTCCATCTCCAAAACCAATTGGGAAATTTAAGTTAACATTTATAAAATTGTTTGCATATAGTCATGATTTTTAAGCCTATTTATGCATTGTGCCATGATTTCGTTTATGAAATATTACTGATATGTGAAAGTAAATGATATGCTTGCCGATTAAATTTACCTCTTCAAACAATTTTTGTATATATACAAAATATCGTATACCAAGTCAATAAAGTAAAGATTGCAGACTCCAAAATGTAAACAGCCCAACTAATACGCGACTTGAGCCTGGCATATGTTTGCCCTCTTGTTTCGCTTTTTGGTCCGGGACCCAACACTATAATTCTCTCACGACTAAACTTGTATCCAAATCGCTACTTTCTGGGGACCCAATATAACCGCCAAATTAAAATATTTATATTGTACATTATATAGAATAGGTAGTGAGGGAAACAACACACTGGTCATCTTGGTTATAGTTTTATTACAAATTAAATGTCTTTTAAACGAGCGCTTGCAGATAGCTGACGATAGTAAGCTCGAGTTGTCGAAAGCATGCACACCGTTTGTGTACCAGCTTGACAAGCGTTCGAAGCAGAGCCAGGAACTCTTCTCGTATTACTTGGTCGGAACGCAAAATTTACTTTCGATTTTAATTAAATGTTGATTTTCATACATAATTGTTGGAATGAATAGTTAGCACTGTCACAAATGTATTTATATTGTGGGAGTGACAAGTAAACACTGGCATCAAATGTTACTTAATTTTAATTAGTGAAATATTATTGTAAATGCATCTCAATTTTTGAAGTGAACATTGTTTAATGTTCAGTAATACAAATGTATCATATGTGCTTATAAGATACATTTCTATGATATTAAAATATTCATTTCAGACAGAGATAATTCTTCATGAAATAGGACATGCCTTGGGATTTTACCATGAACATAACCGTTGGGATAGGGATGACTACATTAAAATACACTATGAAAATATTGAACCCGGAAAAAATCAAAGTTTTCAGAAACAAGAAAATGCAGTTGTCGACACTAATTATGATTATTTGAGTATTATGCACTACGGACAATATGTTAGTATTAACGTTTCATTGCAAAACAAACATATAAAATACATGAATAAAATGTTCATGCTACGTGTGACTCGTAATATTTAAATACTGCCTTTTGTTGTTGTTGTTTTGCAGTGAAAACACTTTTTGATTTGTTCTTCATGATAAAAATAATTTAGTTTGTTTTTGGAATTATCCTTTAAAAATAATCAATTGTATTTTGTTCGTTATATAAATTTTTTTTATTGTAGCGTTATATTGTTTGTCCGTTTGTATAACATGTATTTATAATACTGTCGCTTAAAACATTTTTGCGTATCTGACAGGTTTTCTACAGTTAACTCGGGTCCAAGAAAATCATGTTAACACCCCTTTTGTAACACCAAACAAAAATAAAGTCAGAAGCATGTTTTATGATAAGAAAATTGCTTTCTAAAAGTGTGAAATGTTTATATGTTTAAGTAAATACATGGCTTAAAGGATAGTTATATACTGTCAGGAACGCATTACTTATCAGCATAATACAATATTCATTTATAATCAAATTTTGAATGCACAATGACGTTCTTAATGTGATTATAAATAATGATCTTTGTTCGTTATAAAATGTTTTACACGAAGTATGATAATGTATATGTATAGGTAATATAAAATGTTATTGCTTTTTTGATTAAGATGTTTGTATTTAATTATCAATTATCTGTTTTCAGTTTTTCTCGAGGAATGAATCAGCAAACCTTATCACAATAGAAACAAAGAATGATACGTTTCAATCTAAAATAGGAATGGCCAAACAACCGAGTTTTCACGATTATAAAACTTTGAATGTTATGTTTAAATGTGCAGGTAAGTACGTGCAGTTTTGACTGAATATGAAGTCATCTACATTGGCTTTTCTGGAATATAAATCAATCTGGCTTTCTACAAACAAAGGAGAGAAAAATGTTTGCATTTACTAATTAAACGTTGTACACATATAAAAATGTACATTTATGCACTTTCTTCCAGTGACGAACATTTATTTCAAAATTGTAAATGCATTCTTTATTGAATTGTATCATGTTTGTACATGAAGTGAGAAAGGTTTTGGCTGACTTTTCCGTTAAACCTTAAACACAGCTTAGGACTATACATTCTTACAAATTTAAACACGGATGTCTATTCGTAAATCTAAAATCATATGTGATTCATATTTTTTATTACTTCAAACACTGCTGAATGATGTCCATAAAAAAGATGTCCATTTTGAGATTGAGACGGTACAAGAAAGTTTGTTATATTTGTATAAAATTGACTAACTATTAGATGTTATAAAACGTGAAGTATATTATATTTATAGATTTGTGCCCTACAATTGAATGTCCTGAAGCTGGATTTGTTGGAAAAAATTGCAAATGTTACTGTAAAGGAAATTCCGATGACACACCAGTTAAACTTTGCAATAAAACAGGTTTTCCGCATGTATAAATCATTACTTATTTGAGAAAGAGACCAACAATGATTCAGAATTATTGCTAGCCCCGTTATGGTATATATTTGTAGTGCAAACCTTTACACGCTTTGGTCGAATATCTGTTTTTATTAAAACGTTACCGAGGGAGGAGATAAGGCAACAAATAAATGTAAAAAAGAGTGATCAATTCTCACCACTTCTTCATAAATTAATAAACACAAACTTCACTTTTACCGTTTAATACGAAAGTAAACGTTATGATTGTTTCATCACAACAATTAACTACATAAATGTACATAAATTTCAGGGGAGTGTCGCAGACCAACTGTTAATACATACTTGATTGATGTTATGGGAAAAGATAAAAACTCCACAGTCAGTATAAACCGTACATCGTTTCCTGACAAGACAGTTTTAAATCTTGTTTCAACCAACTGGGAGTGTACATCACATTTTCAGTTAAGATGTGAAGATGGTGACTGGAAAGAAATATCTATCGCAGAATGTCCAGTTACACTCAGTAAGATTTCTTTAATACATTTGTAAATCGTTGCCTTCTGAAATGCCAACAGTCTAAAATTATTCCTTTATAATACATATTGCCATAAATCAAGCCAAATCTTGTTCGAAACCACAATAAATGCAGTGTGATTTTAAATAAACTCAAAATTTGATGAAATATGTTTGTTCAGTGGTAAATTCCAGCAATATAAACATTACCCTATTTAAATCAATGATTTTAAACTAGTTGACAAATTTAATCACTCTGATATAAAGAAAGTAATTTGCAAACAGCTCGTTAAAAGTCCAATAGGAGCAATGAATAACGTGTAATAACAATTTCATAATTATTATTTTTTCTTGTTTTTTTTTTTGTTTTTTTTTCGTGTTTTTTTTACGTCGCGCCAATACATTATATCCAGTATGTTATATGGCGACTTTCCGGCTTCACTTAGGTGAACTTCCATAAATTGTTTTTAACGGGCTAGTGATTTGAGGTCAGCGATCTTAACCACCCAGCTACGGACGACATAACTGAGTCAAAACAATTGTAAATGAATTGTATAGTTATGCACTAATTCTAAGTATAAATTACATGTTTGTCAAAAGTACAAAAATTGGGATGCATATGTATTTGTATGGACACGCCTTTCTCAGAAGGAAAGATCAAGCGGAATCTATCTTTTTATTCAACACATGATTCACTTGATTGCATTCTTAAACACAAACGCAAATGACATGAAATCATGGTTATTAAAACATTACATTCTCTGACTGTAACAGGCTACTGATTATGCAAGCAGTAAAAAACCGTTCTAAAACAACAGAAATGTAAAACTGTTTTTATACATTATAAGATTCGAGCAACAACATTTTTATAAGCATCAGTTTCCACCAGTTCCATTTAACTTTGCTATAGCTTTGAAATATGCAATAGATACATTGTCAACTAAATCAGCATCTTAAAACTTAAAAAATTTCTTTTTTTATTATCATTCCCTGGTTTTTAAAATTTGAGCAAGTCAGCACCATTTTTTTGAGTATTTCTTTTGAAATTTGTATATAGGTTTTATTTTGAAACACAGATATTTTCATGAGAGGGCTCTAGAGTTAACACTTTGCCTCTTAAACGTTGTATCTTTGTCAAATATTAAAACAATATAATTTGGCTTTAAAGTCGCATGAAGTTTGAAACCACTTAGCTCGAGATCCAAGAGATGGCAAATATTCTCTTAGCCAACGCTTCCAGTAAAAACGTAGGTGTTCCTGGACATACTGCCAACGCTTCTTTTACATCATAATGATCGTTGTCTATAATATCGGCATGTCGGCCAGTCAAGAAGTGATTGGGTGTAAACACAGTGTTATCCTTTTGGCTTGACGTCTGATACGTGTAAGGTCTGCTCTCAATTAATTTCTCAGTTTCAACGACTGAAGTTACTTATTCTACATCTGTGATGTCCACGTTCCGGAAAAAACATATATTACTTTCTTAGTTCATCATAGCCAAAATATGGTGCAATTAGTGGAATTAAATTTCCCTCATGTTTTTCTATTAACAGCACTTTTCACGATTGCATGTTTATCAAGGTTCTTGTACAGATCTTTGAATTTGTTAACACAACGGACACATTTTGTCCCATTATCGAATAAAATAACACTTTGTACACCTCTGCGGCTAATAAATATGTTTAAGGGGTTTAGGAAAGAAAAGAGTCCAAGCTATATTCTAATTTAAGATGCACAACTCAGTTAAACATGTAAAACACAAATATAAAGCTTAAGTCTCGTTTGCCATGGACATGTTTTGTAATTAATGGGCCGGCGTAGTCCCCAGCATTTTGTTAATGCTCGAATCGATTGTCCAAAACGTTCAACTGACAATGCGCCGATAATCTGTTTTTTAACTTTGTGCCTTGCTATGTTTGCATTTAGCACACTAATTTTCACAATTTCTTATTGCTTTACGGACTCATATGTAACCCAATATATTACCCGATAAGTTGGCCAATGTCAAATTCGTCCAACCGTGACATGTACGACATGTACTCGTATTTTCATGGCAATTATAAACTATAAACTTTGTCATCCCAATGCCATATTCGTACTAAAAATTTACATTATACTATAAATTGAGTGGATGTTGGGGAAAGGCAGGTGAATTTTGGGAATGGCTATCTAATTCCACAGAAGTATTCAATTGAATATCTGTAGAAATGAGAGCTTGCTAGGTAAACATGTCAGATAGTAAGTTGCCAACAGTTTAAACGTTAGGCTTAAGTTGGAAGTCAAATCCAGATGAATACACCTACATCTCTACAGACTCCAGATCAGAGTAGAAAATAACTAAAAGAAGTATATTAAGAGGGTCTATCTCACAGACTTATCTTCAGGTGACATTCCTACCTGATCAATACTATTCAATTTCAGTAGTTGATGAATCACGTCGTTCATATAAAGCGAATTATGCTTTGCTGAGGCATTAAAATCTGACTTATCACGACGTATAACCCTAAAATGTTTAAACGTTCATTGAGTATTTTTTTCATTTCTCTTTCCGAAAGTTAAGAAATATAACCTTTCTAAACTTTTTTCTTATTTTTTCTTTTTTTCGAAACTATTAATGATGTCACCACAGCATGCTTTTAGATCACTATTTGCATTTAGTTTTCCATCTGTTTTTTTTTTAATTTATCAACCGTGCCCGACACATGTCCAACCTAAAGAAGTCACTCTGGCTGAGGGTGACCCATTCTGTCCACTAACTTCATTCAATGATCTGTTTAATTCGAAATAATCTTTTCCGATTTAATTATCAACTTTTTGGCTGTGTCCTTTTGATGGATTTGCTTGAAGTGCTACCACTAATCACATACTATGCTCAGTCTACTGTTCTTAAATTCCATGTTACTTTTTGTGTTGTATGGGCTTCCATGTTAATTTCAGTGTTTCTATCTGCCTAGCCTAAAATTCACACACAATGTGTCAAGATTTGCATATTGTCCATTCAAAGTGTTCTCTTCTACAGTCTCATACTTTGAACTAATTCCACATACGCTCGCAACATCTTCATTTAAATATGACTTATGAACACATCTGCGGATGTTTCTAAATTCAAAATTTCACAATTTTTGTGTTAAATGTTGAATTCTGATTAAGCCGGTGCTAGGGGGCGTTGGCGGTAACTTGCACTTTCCATTACCGTCCATGAACAGGCTCAAGCAAACCGAGCCTGCAACATTTTCAATTTTGTCTTGTTGGACTTTCTTTAGGGATTATGTTTTCCTCTATTTTAAATTCTAAACCCTCTCCAAAAAAAATGCGCAAATTTAATTATCTCGGGCCAAATTTATTACACTATGAAAATGGATAGGGAAAGAAGTGTTTCATTTAAAAAATTGTGTGTAAAAATGAAAATTTGTAAAAAATTTTGGTTTAAAATGTCTAGCCCCATAGTAAATTTTTTTTTACTTTTGGGGGGTGTAATTTTAATGTTCGTGAGGCCATAACAATACGCTTCAGGATACAAATGTGGCTAGTGCTACAGTCTGTGAAAATTTTCAAGCAACCATTTGTTTCGCACTTTCTTGCTCTTAACATGTTCTTCCAGAATAATTGTCCTCGAGACAGGAAAAACACAAGTTTAAAGATTTTGCTTCCGCCCATCTATCTTTTACTGAAAATTGCTTTGCTTTACAATCCCATGTTTAATGTTGATAACACTCTCTCTTGCTACTGTTACAGAAGAACGATTGTTGATCCTTAGGTTTTTTTCCAACTTTCCATCAGTATTGTTCAGAATTATGCCTCCTTCAGTATTCGTTCATTTAATTTCTCTATCGATTCTGTTTTTTTTTAAATACAGTCCAATCCCGATTAGTCAAATTGCTGGGGACTGAAAATATATTTAATAATCAATGGGCTCGAATGATCGAAATCCGAATATTGTGATAGACAAAAACTACTCCACTTTGGTAAATTAAAGCAAAACTGCGGCTTACTATACACTCTTTTCAAGTAATTAATCGAGAAAAATAGATATTCATGAAGCATGCGTAAAAATGTTTTTTATTATTATTGAAGGGGCATAAATACTTGCATTTTATAATGGCCGTGTTGTCACTGCGGTATTTACAGCTAAATTCTCGTAATTTCGGTTAGAGTAAAGACTCTTATTTAGCGTTACAATGAATGAAGAAGAAGCAAATATTTTTGGATGTTTTGATAAATGCATATATAGACAATTCATGAAAATTACCGCTGTCATCTTCAAGCAATAATCGTAAAAACGGACAAGGTGCATTTTTTTTTAATTTTGGTTAATAAAAGTTACAACGATTGTCTAATTTCACGCATGACGGTTGAAAAATGTTCACAAGTCGAACGGTTAGCGTATCGATCTGCGCCAAATAGCCTGGTGTTGATAAATAGGTGTGAAATTATTTCATATTGTATAATCAATGCTGAATAATTTCTCCGTAAAATAGAAGGTATTCAGATAATGCATTTCGAATAATACGTTTGTATTTATATTGTTCGTCTAAAAAGTAATTCACAATTCTTGGGTTTCCTCCGAATTTTCTTCCAAGTCTCTCTTTTGCTTTTTTATAAGCAATTTCACTATGACGAAGGACGTTTTTTTATAGTTTTAATGATGATGTTTGAGGTCTGAGATATTTTTATATAAGGCATATAGTATATTCGGAATGATTCCTAAAATGGCGTGACGGTTAGAATCATCAATACGTTATACTACATATAACAATTATGCTTGAAAAGCATGTCCTTGTTTGCAATAATTTATGCACAATTTGTTATTATAAATAAACATGACGTTAGTACTAAAAAGCCTATATTGTTTGATGATACATGTAAGATTAAACATGCATAAGCAAAATATTAAAAATAAAACCAAAATGAGTACTTAAAGATATTGATATGACTGGTGGAACAGAAGGTCTCATATAAATTGGCACAATAATGAAAACTATATTTGAATTTAAGACATTTCGTTGACTGATGAAACAGAAGGTGTTGTTAAAGTTACATTAAATGGCGAAAATGATGGATATATCTGTGATGACGACTGGGATGATAATGATGCAACTGTTGCTTGTAAAATGCTCGGATATACGTAAGTTAACACATATTATGTTCAAAGAAGCACATTTTATTTTCTTAGATATCTAAAAATCACGCTTTATTTCTACCAAAGCTTTGTGTGAAGATGCTCAGTTTGTTCGTGTGTCATCAAATAATATCAATGTTCAGATAATAATTATGGAAACATAGATTTTAGTATATAAAAAATGAAGAAGTTTTGTTTTCGATTTTGAAAATTAGTATATAATTACACCCCATAAATATACAATAGAGATGTTCACTTAGATGATTCTGGACATATTTTGTTTCTTTTTGAATTATAAAGTTAGTTAATATGCGATTGGTTGTGACTATAGAATAGTAATTAATAATAATGGATAACAACTTGATTTTTATAAAATGTCAATGTAATTGTTTGTAAAATGAATTAAAAGAAATATCTTAAAACTACGGGAATTGAGGTTCATTCTCCTTATTACGGAGGGCAAATATAGTGTGAAATTCTATTTTTGAAACAATATTTAAAAAGGCGTTTGTCTGGTAAACTTTTTTACCAGAAACAGTTTGGCCTACCATACTTTTTTCGAAACCACTGACTTCATTGTGGATATAATACTTTTTAAGGGCCTGCTGACAATAGAATCGATAACAAAGGGGCATATTTTATGAAATAGTCTTACTTTTTGGAAATCAGAAACATTGAATTCAATGTATAAAAATCTTGAAAACGAGTGACCCCTTAGAAACAATGGAACAACATAATATGAAAACTGTAGACTATGTTTTATTAAGTCTATTCAAAAGTGATGATTTAAAAATACAACATTGGACCCTGAAAGCATGCTTAAGATCTCCATATCAACCGGATCCCATCAAAATGTTGAGGATAAAAGTTAAAAGTCCATATTGATTTTATTTAAAATTTCAGTGTCTATATCCCCGTGTATGTGTTCGTCCCCGCTAGGGTTTGGACATATTCTGGATAAAAATAATCCCGCAGAAATTTTCAGGATTCCCAGGAGTAATTTTAAAAATATCCCTTTTAATCCTAAATATAAACAACTGTACAATTTTCTACAGTCAAATGTTAAAACATGACGGAACTTTGGTTGGGTAATACATATTGCAAGATAATAGCGAATTGGAGACAAGAAAACTGATCTTCCTTTTATGATGCAGATTATTCAAAATTATCAGGAGAATTAATCACAGGTTTTGCATAAAGGGCATAGAGTGTTACTTTAAGCTAAGTGACATGATTTTATTGTCATTGCTCTTGGTTTATATTTAATTAGTTGCTTACAAGTGCATACTTATGTTTACACGTTTGAAAGTTTACAAATTAATACCGGAGAATATAATTTTACCATCAGTATTTGCCTGTCAGTATTAACTATTTGATAGAATAACTTTAGAATAAGTTGTGCGTGACTACCGAAAAGTTATTTCAATATTTTGGGTTCTTACTTTCTTCATTAATACGATTTTTGTATTATCCAATACACAACGACACATTTTAAATCATATTAACAATTGCAATATTTTAAGTTAACACCATCTATAGGTTTTAGACGATAAGCTTATCGTTCACGTTTCTTGCTGCACGGTTGTTTTAAAAATATAAAAAAATTAGCAGCAGTTAGCAGTTATAGTATGTGAAACGAGTTAGTAACAAAAGTATAACACTGAATGGAGCAGCATCGAGAGATGTTTCTGCTGAAAGAAAATATTTTTTCAGATGCATCCCAAGAAGCCGCCTAGCCAGTGTTATATCTCCGTTACTAACGATTATTACAATGTATATATATAATTATAACTGTTTATATCGCAATTTCATTACTTCTTTGCGAGAGAAAGTAACAAACAATATCGACTATTTCTGTGCTTTTCTCACTCGTGTGGCCTTTCTTCATTGTTTCAAATTTAAACCCCTGAAACAATACAGTAAAACCAGCTAATGCTGTGGTAAGCTACCTTACAGTTATATATATCAGTCAGTTAGGGAGGAAATTCACTTCACTCGTTCAGTTGGTTTTGCTTTCATAAATAAATAAATAAATAAATAAATAAATAAATTAATTAATTAATTAATTTATTTATTTATTTATTTATTTATTTATTCATAAATAAATAAATAAGTAAATAAATGAATTAAGTACTATACTATATTGGGTCCTGTGTAATGTATTCTGTTTTCAGTGGTACCTTTTTTCTGAATTGATATAATCCCATTTTAAATTTTTGGTATCGTAATGATTTTTCTTCTTTAAGTTGTAATAACTCTTACTGTGGGTATACCCTTCAAATTAAGGTCATGTGAAATTGGGTACTTAATGCGAGATATAGTTTGTAAATTTTGCAGTAGATTTACGTAATTGTTGGAATAAATTTCCTCTTATAAATCTATGATTTTTTTCTCCTGGGAATGTATTGATATATTCTTACCTCTGTAAAAAAGAAAAAACAGCTTAAATGATATATAGTAAACCCTCAGCCATTATATCAGTTTTTTCCTATATGGACAAGGAGCATATGGCACTGTTATTTATCCTAATTGATAGTGTACTGAATGTAATGGGTTAGAAAGAACAAAGAATAAATTCAAATAATGCATGAATTATAAATGCGAGTTTTATATAATATTTCTGATGAGAAATGGAATTGAAGAACAATTGGAGAATAACTGTGAGAGTGGTTTGTTTTAACATGTTTGCTGATTTAATTGATTCTCTATTGTACATAAATGTAAAAGTTTATAACATATATAACATTTGGAAAAAGATGAATTAATTGCACATTGCAGGCTCATTTTGATTGCGTCTGTTTATGGGGGGACAATAAAAAAACTAGAAATGTGTCATCATGCCACGGATGCCCCCGCATGCAGCAAAAATTTCAGATGGTGCATTAATTTTTTTTTTTTTTTTTCATTTTAAGTTCAAAGCCCTTAAAACTTTTCAATGTTAACACAAACCATTTTCAGACAATGTTCCAGGCACTGAAATTATTCAGTCTTAACCTTTAAAAAATAGCATATTGCATATTTGTAGCCAAAATAATGGCTAAAAGTATGAGTGCTGAAACTGAAAGTTCAAATTTTTTCCAACATTCAGGAAAGATAAGTTTGTCTAAAATCATTGAACCACAACCAAATTCAAACTTTAACTGCTTATTCCTAAGATGTATCTTTATTTTATGCTTTTCAGTGGATTACTGATTTATCCGTGAAAATTATATTTGATAATTTCACAGTGAAAATTATCAAAATATAATTTCACTTTTTTCAATGACGAAACTACTTTTTTAAGATTTTCCCCATGTGGTACCTCAATTTTATTTTTACGGACAATTCTGACAATGTCAGGCTGTTAAAAGAAATAGCAAAGCTGAAATAGATAAATAACTTAAATGTCAAAAGTAACACAGAGAGAAAACTTACTTCTATTCCTTCAAATTCCAATCACCAAATTTCGTCTCTATATTTTTTTGTTTCGTTTTTACAGTCTGAAAAATACATTCCTTCCCCATGCAAAACTGCTCTTGATGACATTTGGGCATATTAATGTATCCTACGAGCAATAACTGCCGTATGCTTTATGAAAAATTGAAAAGCATTGTCAGCCATCACTCGTAAAATAAGTAAAACAGCCCAGCGTTCCTTCAGCAAGCTTCAAAGTTTTCCATTTTCCTAGCTCCTTTTCTGAATGTTTTCACTTCTGTCAACACTTATTTTTTGTCTGTTACAATCCTCAAATAAGTTTTCTTTCTTTTAAAAAGGTGTATGACTAACAAATCCAAATTATATCCTTCTGAATATAACACAATTATTTTCCTCCAATGAAATACACAACTTTAAAAAATGGCTGCCGTTTACATTTTAAAAAGCCAGGTCTAATATAAATTCGCAGTAAGTAACAGAAATATGGATGGATGGTTGAAATTTTCTCCTGCAAGAATTGTTTGTTTTTATTATTAAAACAAGCGATCATTCATATTTTTTTAATAAAATGAATAAATATCACCGTTATTTAACCTTGATTGGCGGACTTTTTTTCAGCTCAAGACTTCTTGTTTTAAATGAGAAATTCCGTCTAAATGGGGTTCTCAATTGGGGAAACAGATTTTAATATTATCGTTAAAATTATGGAAATTTCGTTTTAACTTGTTTTTAAGCATAAAATAAAAAGAAAATTTGTCTGTTTGTTGTGTAAGATGTAATTTTATTTCATCTCGTGAACTTTAAAAACAGTATTCTCACTCGTGGCTACGCCACTCGTGAGAATATTGTTTTTAAAGCTCACTCTATGAAATAAAATTTCATCTTACACACAAACAAACAAATATCCTCTATATATTATTTTCAAAGTGAAAGGGACATAACTCTGCCAAAAATTCATGAAACCATGACCAAATTCCAACTTGACCTGTCCATTCCTTTGACATATCCATATGTCAAATTTAAGTTGAATATGTAACACTTTTGGGTAGATAATGAACAGAAACTGTAAATTTCATATTATTTTCAAAGTGAAAGGGGCATTTCTCTGCCAAAAATCATTTGGCCTAGGCATTCCAAAAAAATATCCATATGTTAAGTTTGAGTTGAATGTGTTGTACCATTGGGGAGATAATAAATGGAAACTGAAAATTTCATATTACTTGCAAAGTGAAAGGGGCATAAGTCTGCCAAAAATCATTGAACCATGACCAAATTTGAACTTGACCTGCGCATTCCTTTGACGCATCCTTATGTCAAGTTTGAGTTGAATGTGTTGTACCTTTGGGGAGATAATGAACGGAAACTGAAATTCACATTATTTTCAAAGTAAAAGGGGCATAACTCTGCAAAAAATCATCGAACCATGACCAAATTCGAACTTGACCTGTATTTTCTCATGACATATCCATATGTCAAATTTGAGTTGTTTTTTTTTATTAAAGTGTGCAAACATTCTTAAGAAAATGAACGGAAACTGATGATGACGGAATGACAGAATGACGGAAGGACGGAAGGATGGAAGGACGGAATGATTGAACAGGGTAACACTATATGCCCCGGCCATTACATGGCGGGGGCATAATAAAACATGAAGTAATATATGGGAAATTTAAAGCCTATGAATTATTGGTAACTATTATACAATAATGGGAAATCGTCTTTTCAGTTAATTCGCCTGATTATGAAAGAAAAATTGTGTGTGAATTACCAGTGTTGAAACAAAACATAAATCCGTTGAATATGTTTTTACCAGGAAAGGTTTGGCTTTCTTTCCAAAAGCTAAAGAAGTTAACGAATCTTTACCTATTCTTCTTGACAATGTGCAATGTAGTGGCGAAGAACTTTCTCTTGCTGATTGCAAACACAATGGTTGGGGTAATCATGACTGTGAATATTTAGAAGTCGTATCAGTGAAATGTTTCTACGATTCATATTCCAACCATATAAATGCAACGACGAACATAACTTGCGGTAAGGAATCTCGTGAATAGAAAAAGTATCCATAAGTAATTATCCATTGTGCACATTTATGGAATGATTGTTTTAACTTACATGTGTAACATTTAGTTTGTCATTTAAGGAAAAGATATAAACTAAACTACTAAATTTTGCTTAAGCACACAAAATGTTTAAGCGGGAATTTATTCGACAATAATTACAATACTGTCGGGTTCTTTTAAAATGTAAACAATAATATTTAATAAATTTGATTAAAATGCCACAACCTCATGCATGTTTAGCGTGTGCTTGGCAGTGATTTCGTATCATCCTTATGAGGTTTCTGGACCACGGTCCACTCTTGAATTGACATGGCATACAGCTCCTGGATGCTAATAGGTTGTACCTGGTGTGCAAATATCCAAACTTGTGGCTTATTCCACATGTGCATACTTGGAATTTGGGTCCAGTGGTCGAACTTAGCAGTTAAAATGCTCGATTCCCGTCCTCTGCGAGTAGTCGAAACACCTGTCCTTTGGGCGCAGGTTATTATCAGTGGAAGATTAAAATTATTGAATTCGGGTTCATTTGGATTACAGTTATTTACGTAATAATACAATAAACAAAGAAAAACGGTAAAACTTGTAAAACTAACTTTCTTTAATACTTTTATTATAATATATGTTAATATTTGTTGATTTTTAAAAGTCAAAGGCTTGTACATATATTACTGTGACAACTTTTATGGGCTTTTTGATCTGTTAACACGTTTCTTGTTATAAAATATAATATGGTGTAGGCCTGAAAGTTAATTATTCCGTATCGTTTCTGAAAGTTTCGTGAAATTTAAAAATCTGAATACATTATTACACAAATAGTAATGTTCTTTTAATATTGTTAGTTTGTTATTTCAATGACTAACAGCCGGGTATTTTATCCGTTATTAGACGCGATTGATACAAAGGGTCTTGATCGGATTAACTGCTATTCGTACTTCGTATAATGAATTTTGTTTCCTGGTTAGAGAAATATTTTATTTCTTTCGTGATTGTAATCTTAAGGTAAAATTAAATTGCACCATTCCAAGAGAAAGAAACGACATGTAAGGGTAATTGGTGGCGTGGAGACAGAAAAGGGTATGCATCCATGGCAAGTGAATATTCAAAGAAAGAAACGAGGACGGATGCGACATTGGTGTGGTGGTACAATTATCAATAAAGAGTGGATACTGAGTGCTGCACACTGTTTTGAGTATTTTTTTTATGCAAAGATTTATAATGATTATTCATTCCATTTAATCTTTTTATCTTGGTGAACTTGATCATCTTCGCCTGAATAATACTATCAGATGATACTCAATATTGGTTATCTTAATTTATTCACTTTAAATAAAAGTCTTGTATTTTTGCTTTATTTTCAAAAACCATTTGACTGCATACTTTTGACAGAGATATGGACTAAATTTTGGTAAAGATTATCTAGACAAATGCTCACATTGTCATATTATGACATAAACATAAGACTTAATATGTATAAAACGTTATACTTTAGATATCAAAAGAAAGAGCAGTAAGCGCTTTAAGTAAATGAGTTATGTTTACTATTTTGATTTTAGTGATTATGTACGGACATACGATGGTTTGAGTCGTAAATTTAATATAAAGGACATACGGGTTATTGTTGGAGACCATGATCTAACGAAACATGATGAATATGAAAAAATGTTTGAAGTTGAATATATTGTGAGACACTGGAATTACACAGGTATGTATTTGTATGGTATCAAAAAACATATTTATTTTAGCTTGTTATATAGAAAATAGTTTTTCGTCTAGACATGTTAAGAAAATTCAATTGACATACACTGATATAACAGTGGCCTGTATTTGTTTATATCGTTACTCTTAGCCAATATGAAGCAATTCATTTTCTTAATCGTAGATAATCTTCACGCCAGCTGTATATCCAGTATGTTTATAAAGACTTTAATCTGGGCTTAAATTGTTTATATAAGTTCGGAGAATTCATTGCAGATTTCAACGGAAAATACAATAACAACGACATAGCATTGCTTAAAGTAAAATCAACCAGTGGCATTGTATTCAATGACTTCATACAGCCAGCTTGTTTGCCAGACGATTTGACTCTGCTTCTATCTGAAACAAAATGCGAAGTGTCCGGCTGGGGAAAGAAAAATTTCCTTGGTATTTATTTATTTTGTCTTCTTGTTATTGTTATTTAAAGAAGTATGTTGTTAGGCATATCAGCATTATTGTTGCCTCGTGTTCAGCATATTGGCTTTTAAATGAAATACAAAATGTGTGAAAATACCAAAAATGGAATATTATTAGTAAAATAAGAAATTTGAATCAGTTGTTTTGATAACAATGATTACAAAAATTTGACATTAACTTCAACATTAAAATTCATTTTTGTCACAGGCGAAATATCAGACAAATTAAAGGCAGTGGAGGTACCAATCATTCCAGGTCACGTTTGTCAAAGTAACTACAACAAATATTCCATTGATTTTGAAAAAGTGATATGTGCCGGTGATACCACAGCTGATGCATGCCTGGGGGACTCTGGAGGACCTCTCATTTGTAATATCAACGGTCTTAGTACGGTGATTGGCATAACTTCCTGGGGTGAGGGCTGTAGTCAAAAGGATTCCCCTGGTGTCTACACGAAGGTATCGGCGTATATTAAATGGATAAATGAACAAATTTCCAACCACAGATTAGAAGGTATTGCTGATTACCTTTAAAATAAATTGTATTTATCCAGCATATGATGTTACATACTGAAATAGCATGTAATTGTCAAGAAGGACCTGTATACGGATTGTTATGTAAAATACATGGGGTTAATATTGTTTTGTTGGAGTCGGCGTAACGAAATATGTTAAGGTTTGCCTACCACCTCAAACATTTCTTAAGTCAATATACATATGACTTTGGCACTGTGCACAATTGTTCAGGATAATGCTCTCGGCATAGATGGATGGTGGTAATTCTATCAATCATTTGACAGATTTATGCCCCTTTTTTCGATTTAGAATTTACGTTAAAGTTTGTGTATTGCCTCAAATATTTTAAAAGTCCATTGACATCTTGATTTGAAACATTGTACAATTGTTCACCATAATGTCCCTAATAGGTCCACAGAAGGAGGCCACTGTATCAATCTTTTCAGCAGAAGCATGCCCTTTTTTTTACTTTGAATTTACGTAAAAGAAATTATCAACGTTAAAATTTGCGTATCACCTCCAATTTCATATACATCTCGTTTTGAAACTTTGTACACTTTGACTTTATGTAGCGATTTTATGTAGCGATACAATTGCTGTCAGGGATATTTTTACGTCTCTGTGTTACGTTCAAAATCTTGCGTTTTGGAATATACCCGGTGGTATAGTTTACTAAATATGTGCGTATAATTAATTGTTTGAAAAAAATATGAGCGGGACATAGAAGCAACAGTGTCATGTCTAAAATTGTGTTTACATATAGTACACATATTATTTTATCTACATAACAAACAATACATTGTTATAATTTTATAGATATTTGGGGCTTCCTCGACTTAGTGGTAAATGTGGTTATGTTTCACCCATTTGTCATTTACCACTGTTTTTGCATAGCAAAAAGATTCCTGGCGATCTTGTAACTTCTTATCAATTGCATTTCCGCATTTGAAAAAAAAAAATCTCTATTATGAAACACGGTTTACATAATAGGCACTCTCATTTACTTACCATTGTTTGATCTTTTTGAAGACATTTAAATAATGAATTTTATGATTTTAAATTACAAGCAAAATGCGCAAAACCGAAGCAGGTGAAAAATGCAGTACTCAGAGACGAATACGCCAATAAAGAAAAGTTTAAAGAAGGAGATAATGTAGAGTATGATTGTGAGCTTGGATACACGATAGAAGGTATAACAATGGAAAGGTGGTGCAAAAATACCAAATGGACAGACGTTCGCTTTACATGCAAGCGTACGTAAAAAATACTTTTGTTAAAATATTTTAAAGTCTGCATTTGAAAACGATTTCTCAACAGCTGCTAACGTTTTACAGTTATGAGATTAAAAACAACACAACGTATTCGTGTTTTGTGTGACACAAATTGAAAAGCGGAATAATGAGAATCACGTTACATACAAATTGTGTTATTTTTCTTTTTTGACATAAGATTGCAGTAGTACAAGTATGATTTCCTAAAAATATGAAGCTTTTATTTAAACGGATTGCGAGTCAATCTTGTATATAACAGTTGATGAATCCAATCTAAGAGAGGCAACTCTTCAATGTTCTTCTACAGTAATTGATTTGAGGGAGAATCAGTCAGGCTTTTTCTCCCTTGTTAATTTCATGAAATGCATCAAGATTTATTCTTATTTCTATGTGATACTTAAGATGTTTAAATTAGTAAATGTATTGTCATGTGCACATTGGTTTATCTATTTTGTTGGTAACTAGGAGTATTTTAGTGATAAAACTAATAAATCAGTTAAAAGTGTGCCGTCAGCTTGTGTAAGATCAATACGTTGTCCATTAAAAATAACAAAATTACATATAACATGTCAAAATTTGTAGAAATAGCTCTCATTTTGATGGTTACAGGGTAGAAGTTTGAAATTTTGCTTCATTGTACATACTTTTATTAAATATTAATTTTTTGAATTATTATTTCCTTTGTGAAAAACAATATTGTCTTACATGTGGATCTTTTCTCGAAATTTATTTAATTCGTAATTTTGGCGCTTCTAAAGAAAAATATATGCAGGATTATTTATTACATTTATAAACATAAAATATTGTCAGTATCACTCAAGTATATAACTTAAATCTAGAGAGGGAAAACAACATTATATACTATATCCCTTATTATATTAATAAATTATCAATCATTACTAAGCTCTTTAGATAATCTATTATATATTACTCAGCTCTATTTATAGATAATCATATAATGCTCACGGGGTAGGAACAGGTACAAGATAATTTCAAACATGACACTTGTCATTGACTTCTATTGACTGTCAGTGCTGTTTTGATTGTGTTCGTGTCTTGTGGCGTTCTTATGTTAAAGTTGCAGTTTTACAACGCTCTTCATGAACATATTGACTGAAGTGAAAAAAGAAGAATTGGCACTGATCGATAAAATCCCATTTGTAATCTCAAAGCACGTCTAACTAAGTAACCCTGCATCATTCTGCTTTTATTCACCACGTTATCCTATTAAAAGGTAAAAAATACATTTTTATAGCATCCTTTCAACAACAAAAACGACAATATAATAAATTATAAGAGATCTCGGTTATGCTCTCTTTAACCCATACTAGCAGAAAAGAAAGATTGTTCTTATTTTTTAGAAATAACATGTCCATGGGTACCGCATCCCGATAATGGACGTCATCTTGATACCACTTACGCTATAGGGGATGTTATGAAATTTGAGTGTAACACCGGTTATAAGTTAAAAGGGCATGACGCAATCCTGTGCAGGAAAGATGGTCAATGGAGTCCGCCACAGGGACCTACTTGTGACCGTAAGTAGTAGGACTGTATACAATTCCCAAATTACTAACTTATAATAAACTTATTATAAATGAGGTTTGATATTTCATTTGTTTATTTTAATGGGATTTTTTATCTTGTGTCTTTATGATAAAGTCAAGGTTAGTAAATATGTTTGTGACAAAAAAGCAAATTAAAATAACATTGTTTCGCATTGGAATGTATAATAAGAAGTTTCATAAATTAAAGGTAAAGGCCCCCAAATTAGTTTAAGTGGAGCGGTGGCCTAGTGGTTAAGGTGTCTGCCTCTCAACCCAGAGATTATGTGTCCGAGCCCTACTCGGGTCACGACCATGTTTCTTCATATGACACCAATACTGGTTGGTTTCAGGAAGCGGACTCGAAAGTGATTTATATAATTTGCAAGAACTTGTTTTGCAATCGAATTCAAATAAATATGTTTAAAACCAACTAGTTTCATTGTGTTTGTAAAGTGGGTGACATTTTACGAATTTATCATAGCATTCGGTATCAAAGCCGAAATGCCAACCCGATGGCTGGTAAACCAACTCAAAGCGCAGACAAGGGTTTAAAACAACAGTTCAAAAGTTGACATTTCCATTATCACCCCGAAAGTCCCTTGTAATTAATCTTATTTTACTGAGCACCACATAACTACAATACAAAAGGCTTACACAGAATTTTTGTTCCTTTCACAAATTTTTAGCCCATAAACGGGTTACCAAATTTTCACGAATTCAACTTCACGAGTTCAACTTCGTGAATTCACGATTTCAGCTTTACAAATACAAATTTCCACTTCATTCATAAAGTCGTGAATATGTGAAGTTGTAATCGTGAATTCATGAAATTGAATTAGGAAAGTTGTAATCGTGAATATTCATGAAGTTGGAAGCGTGAATTTGAAATCGTGAAATCATGATGTTAAAATCGCAAATTCGTGAATTTTAAATCGGGAATTTCTTGAATATGATATCGGGACTTTATGAAGTTTAAATGTCCCCACCGGACTTTCTTTGAACCCGTTGATAAACTGTTGAAAGGATTTATTTGTAACAGTCCATTCAGTTTCATCATTTTTGATATCACATACAAAACAGGAAAGGAATGCTATGAAACACAATCGATTTAACACATTCTGTTTGTATTTGGTGCTTGAATACAAACAATTATTTCATGATGTGTCCAGCTTTAACTTTCCATGTGGCATCATCAGCCAGTTTTACAGATACACATTTAATAGATTTATTTACGAGTTGATTGTTTGATTTATTTATTGTTTGATTTATTGATTACTTAAACTTTTGTTGTATTTAGATATTTTCAAACCTTTTAATTTTCTTTTGTTAGCAATACTATGTCCAGCTCTACCTCAGATTCAGCATGGCAGTATTTTCCAAGATACAAGTGATGGCCTTGCAAATAACTATGAAAGCGTTGCTGATTACACCTGTGATCGGGGTAAGAACCTCTGAATTTTTGCCTTTGACTCGTATTTCTGGATACAAAAACGATATAAGTGTGAATAATGAAATATCAATAATTTTCTTTTTCATAAAATGTTGTAAGTTATAGAAGGAGCATCGAACACGAGGCTATTTGATTTGAACGAGGGGGCGTAGCCCACGAATATTATTCAGATTGCCGAGTGTTTTGATGTTCTTTCTCGTTTGTATCATAGTCAAACATAAAAACACTTTCCCTGTTGTAACAATATGACACCAAATGAAGGAGCATCTAAATATGATATTTCTGTCCCTTTCCCTTTCTCTGCCGTCACAAGAAATAAATCCCAGCAAAAATGAGCCAATCAATGGGCAGGCCCTGGAGTGCGGGTAACAAATACCTGCACTCCAGTTAACGCAAGGTACATATATATAAAAACGATTAACTCCGACATCTTTTCAACAGAACGGACCCAAACTATGATTTAAAATACAGATATGTAAATTGTGTTCTCGATTTTAGCACATGACGAATACAAAAGTCTGTAAAAGTGATATAAGGAACGTTACATTTTTCATTATTAATTTGGGTAAAATAGAGTGAAAATAATTTGGGTAAAATAGACAGAAAAAAAGAATCCTCAAAAAAGCCTAACACGGCGAAATTGGAAATGTTGAAGGCTCGGTTTGATTGAGTCTGTTCATCGACGGTTTTGGTAAGTGCAAGTTACCGTCCATGCCCCCTAGCACCGGGTAAAGCACTTTTCAACATATAACATGAACTTGTAAAATCTAGAATGTTGAAACATCAGCAGATGTGTTCATATGGCGATTTCATGGAATGGCACTAACGTGTCACATTGAAGGTTCCATGATAACCACCAAATGAACATTTCTGTTGATGTTTCACAATTCCATTTTTTACCAGTTCATGTTAAATGTTGAACACTGCTTAAGCCGGTGCTAAGGGGCGTGGACGGTAGTTTTCACTTCCCAAAATTCTTGTTTCTCTCTATTCTATCGTCACATCAGCGTTGTTTGTGCCGTGTGGAGGCTGTAAAAAGTCACCCTGTACATTAAACCAGAAACGTTATATTTCCGATCATTAAAGATCGTTCTGCACGACATTATTGTTGTGCTTGTGGTATTTTAGTTCATTCGATTCGGCTTTTTCTTGCTGGGTGGTTTTAGTATTCCTCACTTGAATACTGTTGAATCAACCTCCAAGGATATGTGACCTGATTTTTAAATTTGTCTTTTGACTTCATATCTGTGATATGCAGGCTTCATAACCTCTGATCCCCTTTCAAAGTTCATTTTTATTTAGTTTCCCCCTCTGTTTTTTCACGTGTAGGGCACACGCAGTATTTTACTTCGGGACCATATGCCAATTTTCATGGAGTCACATTTAAGGTTCCATGATTATCGCCATATGAACACATCTGCAGATGCTTCAAAATTCCTAATTTTACAATATGATAAACAAGATAAATAAGGAAAGGCGGCGTTCAATGAACGCAACCCCCACCCGACCCATTAACAAGTTTGTGGACGATCTCTCGGTCCGTTGTAGATTTATTGTCCTGGAAATAACTAAGAACGTACAGGAAACATCAGCCTCATTTTTTGTAAATAGATACATCTGAATGAGTAAAAGGACATAAGAACAATAACCCTCCCTCCTTCCCCTAATCTAAGAGTAATAACCTCTTTCAAATTCTTACGCGTTGGACATTTTTCCGGGACATTACTTGAGAATTATAAAAGGAATCAACTTGAACATTGTACTTAGATATATTTTACTGAGACGTGCAGTGCAAAGAACTGTAACTCTGCCTTACCTTATGTTGGAGTTTGTTCAGTTTTACACTTCTAACTTAGATCGGAACATAACTTAAGAACTTTTAAACATTGTAGATAGATATGTTTTACTGAGAAGAAGTGCAGTGCAAAAGAACCGTCACTCTGCCTTACCTAATGTTGGAGTTATTGCCATTTGTTCATGTTTACACTTTTATCTTAGTTAGGAACATAACTTGAGAACTATAAAAGGTATCAACTTAAAACATTGATTTCACTGAATAAAAGTGCAACGAGTAAGAACCGTTACACTTCCATCCCAAATTTTGGAGTAATCATCCCTTGTTCATTTTTACACTGGAACATTACTGGAGAACTTTAAAAGGTAAAGACGTGAAACTTTTGTAGGTAGAAAGATCTAACTGAGTAGAAGTGCAGTGCATAAGAACTGTAACCTTCTGTTCCTTAATTTTTTAGTAAATCTTCTTTATTCATTTTACACTTTTAACTTTTCCCGCGACTATATAAAGTGTTTCCGCTTAATGAATACTCTTGGACCAGCCGCTTTCCCAGTGACTTTATATTGAAACTCTATCTTTCTTTTTTTTTTTGACATTTCAAAGACTATTACCTGAACGGCAATACACAGCTTAAAACAGTTCAAAGAACGTGTCAGTCTGATGGAAAATGGAGTGGCAAAGAACCAATTTGTGAAGGTAAATTTCAATAGCTTTGAATGTAATTTATATAGTGTATATGAAAGATCTTAGACGTGAATATCAAAATTAAGTACTGAAAGTAGTCAACTTTATCGCTTGATATCTATTCACAACTTGGTACACGTTCAGAAATCTATGGAAAGCTTATATTGATAACTACGTTAAATTGTTTTGCGTATCACATTTCAGTGCCAAAATGCAATTTGATAGAGGATTTTTATGGAGGTAGTGTAGAATACTTTGGCAAAAGGGATCTCTATTCGCAAGCATTTTACAGGTAACGTGAATAAACAACGGATTGATATTTATCACTAAGATATTTCTGGTTTGTATATCAGTTATTTCATTTGAAGAGTAAAGCAGTATGGCTTGCTTAGAAATTTAGATAAAAATGTGCTAAATACATTGATACAGTTTTTCATAAAATCCATATAAATTTCTCCAATTTTCATAATAATTTGCCATTTTTTTTCATCTGAATCCGTAGAGGTGTAAAAAGCATTATTTCTTCTTAGAAATAAATTGGCTGTCATGTGTCACTTGCATATTCTAAACTCTGATTAGAAATATACAAGTTATATGTTCATGATACACATCAAAAACGGCGCCAAATGATGTCAACAGTAAATGTACAAAATCAACCTTGATAGGTGTTTTCTATAAAAGTTAAATATCCGAAGCACTAATCGATTTTTCTTCATGTTCTTGGTTTGTGATCGATGTTTATTAATTTCGTTGCATATTTTTGTGAAAAAGTAAAACCTAATGCATGAATATTCACAAAGTTATGCCATGTCTAAAATGTTAGACTGTTGCGACAAAGTTTAAAAAGTCTAGTCGAAGCAATTTAAATTGAATAACAAGTAAATACAAATGATTGGTATATTTAACATAAGTATAAGACAAAGACAGAGCTAAAGAAAAGTATCTCCGTTGCGCCGAGAATATGTACATTTAAATATTGGAGCTAATTGCATAATGTTCGAATGATTCTGAGGACGAACTGTTCTGTTATTACAGAAATAGCAAAAATAAGTCTGTAATATCAAATAATAGTTTTGATGAAATTCCTAAATATAAACAATTTTTAACTACGTGTTGTTTATTCAATTATAAAAATTAAATTAATTGATTAAAGACAAGATTGCATATTGGCCTGGAATTTATTTAAGTATATTTGTCATGGCCATTCTTCCCTGTCCGAATTTGGTTCCCATCATTAGAATATAGACTGACTGATTAGTAAATGATGAAAAGAATTTGACATTCAAACATGGTACTATCACTTTAGTTAAACGTTTACTTTAAATCCTTGTAGGTCGGTAACATGTTGTACATCAGAACATATATTTTTATTAGAAAATTTTAAACAGTATGATTTTCTTAAAACAAAACAAACAAAACAGACTACAACAAAAAACACAAAGGCAAGATTAAATCCCCCCCATTGAATGCACATTGCATGCACGTCAACTAGACGCTGTGTGCACGCGGCGTATAATCATTTATGTAGCGGTCATTATTTAACGTGTTATCGGTTTTGATATGTTGCTCTGAAAATAACAACTTCTGTCTCAAATATTTTATAATTCATCATCGTGAACAGCTTGATGTTGTTTTTTAAAATGTCTGATTATACGCGGTGCGCAGCTAAATGTAAATTAGAACACTTTAGATTTCAAATGAACGATTATTCAAGATCGGCTTTCAAATAATTCGAATTCGTTTTTTTTTAACTTGTTGAAAAAATGAGTATGAAACATGCAGTATGTCGAATAAAAACACCAAAAGTCTTGAGTCAAACAATATATCCATTTTGTTTAATTATTGACGTCTCCGTACGAGACACATTTGGTTTATATTTCAGTTGTGACGAAAATTACTCTATGATACCAAGCAATGTTCAGCATTCTACGTGTGAAAATAATCTACGATGGGAACCCCCACCTCCAAAGTGTTACAGTCAGTAGATTTGACAAATAATCTTAAATTCTCAGTTTATCAAATTTGAATATATATTTTTAATATCAATGAATTGTGATGTCGTTTTATCTTTAATGTCCAAATATGTGTCGTGATCTTTTCCCAAATGCTTTGCAGCACCATGTATCTTTTATGATGGAATTATTTCATATGTAAAAGTTCACATTAATACTTTAAACTGTATAATAAATATTCCTCTATCTTAGAACAAGCAGATATTTATATTCCAAATAATGGGTATTTGAGGGGATGGAAAAAAGGCAAAGTTTTGCACGATGAATCATACAAAATCTGCTGCCGTCGTGGCTTTGAGGTTGAAAAAGATGATATTGTACCAGTTAATAAGGAATCATGTTCAGATATCAGGAACAACAATGGAACACTAGAACCAAAAGTGGAATGTGTCGAAGGTTTATTCTTTTTTTGTGTCAGATGTACTCATATTCAGTTTCATAACATCATTTCATCGAGGCAAGATTCATACATATTTACACAATGAGTTCATGATAAAATGGTAACGTTAAGCAATTGAGCATCCTTGATGAGGTTTAATGAGAGAAATAAACTTCTAAATAATGTTAGATATTCTTTTATCATGTATGATTTTAACGAGTTGACAGAAATTGTGATACATTTAATAAACTTTTAAGAATATGAATAAATAGAAAAAAAAAACTATTCGGAAGTTTTGTATTTATAAAATAATGTTGTCTTTTCTCTATTTGGACGGAAATTAATATTTGAAATGTTTATTTATCACTTTATGATAGGTTCCTGTAGACTTCCTGAAACTGAAAATATGGCAAAGTTAAACAATCCAAGAACCTATTATGCTATTGGCGAAAGAGTTCGCGATTTCACGTGTAGTCCTGGACATTTTTTATCATCCGATAAGGGAATGACATGCCAGAATAATGGAACATGGACAGATGCAATCACGTGTTTAAAAGGTATTTTGTGAAAATATGCATATGTGTCTTTTTAATAACAGATATAAAATAGAATTAAAAACGAGCTTTAAAGAAAAATTAATAACATTTAACATTGTATGATTTTTGAGATTGCAAATGCAATTATAATTGTGACATTCTTATAAGTAATTAAAATATGTGTTAGATTAGCTCTGAAAATATGTTTGACTATATTCAAATACAAATATTGATCATATTAATTATGATGTTGTATAAGTTATTTATTTACTTCCCAATATCATTTCCAATTTTATTTAATCAGTAACAAAAGAAATTTGTAAAATATTGAATTGCAATCACGTTTACATTCAAATGTGTTGCTAACAACGAGTATATAGCTTGAAAACAATATTGGACGAACTGCCAGGCGAATCTAATATAATTGCGCAAGCTGTATTCGAGTTTAGATATGTCCCGTTAAATGCTTGTTGAACTTTTAATAACTTGCCTATTCTAAAATAAAATTAAATTGAGTAAATATAAAATGTTATAATTATAATGATTTAACGGTCGTTAACAAGTCAGTCCAGTATATTTATTGTGCGATTGTCATATTATTTTCTCAATGACGCCTTCAACTCTCTTAGAAAAATTAATTCGGATAGTTTTAATGTTCACGATGTTTATTGTTAATATTTCCTTTTAAAGGACATACATACATACAAACATGGTTTATTTTATAAATAACCATATGTCTTAATCATATGGGACACTACAGTGTCTAAATTGAATATCAGTGATGTAATTTAAAAGGAGCAAATGAATATTAATGACCGATAAAAAATGTCAGTGTTATAAGTGCTGACGTTAGCTGAATCTTGTCTGTGGCCGAGTGGTTTACGCGTCGGACTTGTAATCTAATGATCCCTTGCCGCATTGGTTTAAACCCCGTAAGGGTATGTCGTTGTTTTCTTGAACTTTACACTCATTGCTCATTAATGAGTGGGTTTCAGGAACGGATTCGAAAGTGTGTCTATAAGCTTATAGCTTCCAACACAATAGAACTAAAATAAAATTAATAGAAACTTAACCCTACTTTGTAACACTTTCAAGTTTTCCATTTTGGGGGTTCTTAAGGGATGCTCGTATTTTTGTCATTGTTGTTTGTTGTTGTTTTCTTTCACACCTCATACTGACAATTATTCTTAGCAGGCCCAGAATGTCTAACTCGAAGGTAACTCTTTGTGTCGGTGAAAATGCTCTGCTGAGTTTACGGTTAACAGTTTGACCCGGGAGCTAGGTTTTTTCGTTCTTACCGACAACAAGTGTTTCATTCTTTTTTCTCGCATATTAAATATACATAACCAAGAAATTCATTGATGCAAAGTATTACTGGCGATGCCAAAACATATTTCTAGATGAAAAGTATATACAACTAGCAACAATACGTTCCAGTGTTGACTTCATCTAACAAAAACAAAATTAAACTGAAACTGTTGGCTGTAACTGACTTGGGATTTATTCTTGAATAGTACGGTAACAATTGATCATCAGTAAATAGATAAACAAATAAATTAGTGCTAAGTTATGAATAATGTAGATTAAGATAAGACTTAATGCATATGTAGGCTGACCTTGATCTGTATTGATCAAGTTAATCAAACATGTTTCGCAGTTTAAAGATAATGATATAATTATGAGGAATAAAAACTGAGTCAATTTGTCATGTAGTAATGGTTAATCAGTTTGTTAAGGAACCCATGCACCTTAATCTTTAAATCTTTGTCAGAAAAAGTATGGCTTTTAGTATTATCAATTAATCGAAAAAAGGGACACACTGTTAAAATCAGCCAGCCATTTTATAAATATATAACTATCATATGCTTTTCAAATTAAGTTAATATATAGAAATGTAGCAACTTATTATTTCTTACTTGATTTTTAGGAACTAAAATAAATTCATTCAAAGAAGGCGTGCAAAAATACCTCATATTAAAACCTTATGTTGGGGAAAAACTGTGTCTGAGGTTGTTTCTACCTGTACAAAAGAACCAAATATAAATTTGTATTCCACTGTAGTGTTGCTCTGATAAATTCGTTGATTAGGGTTGTAACTGGCTATATAAACCAATGTCAATAATATTCATGTAAGTTTAGACTGAACATTTGGGAATTCTGCCGTAATAAGACGTTCATAATTGTTTTTATTTTACTATTTTATATAACTTTTATTGACCATATTGTGAAAACACTTTAAATAACATTTATTCTTGTAGACTTTTATAACCATATAATTGTTTTAATTATCAACAGTTAGGAAGAATAAAAAAATGTTTGTATACATTGATTTTTATCTTAACTTTGAAAAGACTATTTCAAAAGGGCGTAGCAAATTAATGCATGGACTTTGACAAGGTTTGTACTATAAAGTTATTGTTGGATAGTGTTTATTCAAGATTTTCTTTTCAAAATGGTTGTAGCCTTTAATACGTTTAACATGTTTTTTTGCCACATCGTCCACAGCTGAATTTGTTGCAGCCCTCACATGTTTGGGTTTGAATCATAACATTTACATAGTTGCCCGATCGTGCGGGAAATAATGCACTGGGCGGAACCTGAGATCTTCCGCCACGGGGAAAGTTTGTAAGTCGCCACTTCTCTGTTTATGCAACGTAAAATTAAACCTTGTTATGTTTTGTTTCTATACATCCAGGATGCAAACTTCCTGAGGACGAACGATACACGTTTTGGGACATGAACGGAGATGAAATCAAACCGGGAGATAATGTGAGTGCGTTTAATAAAGTCAAAGTTATATCATATTATCAAGTCAATAATTAGTTTTAGGCGTTTATAATTTTTAATAAAAGACATAATCATAAGAAGACTGGAAAACACGTTCGAATGTTACCATTATTTCTGTTACAAGTTCATTGTAGAGATATAAAGAAGCAATATATGAGTTGGTTATTTCATTAAATGATAACAATTCTTCAATATATGGTACCAAAATAGCCATATAAGAAACCAGATGTCCTGATATGAAATCAATTATCAATATATTAAATTCATTTTTACAATATATGAAACTAATTTATCAGTGTATGGAGCCGAAGTACCAATATATTAGTTGGTTATCACATAATATGATACCAGTCCTTCAGTATATGGTACCAAGGAAGCCATATATGGAACCAGATGCCCTTATATGAAACCGAATGTTCAATATATTATGTCATTTTTACAAAATATGAAACCATTTTATTAATGTATGGAACCAAAGTAGCAGTATATAAGTTGATGTTACATTCTATGATAGCAATTTTCATTATATAGTACCAAAATAGCCTATTTTTAAGTCAACAAGTCAAAGGCCGAAGTCACTGGGTTCTGTTATTACAATGCATACACTTTTTTATGAAATCGATTATTATTTGACTGATTATTTTTAAACTTTGTTAGTAGATTAACCTTGACGTGTCTTACTGGCCATGCCCAATTTTGATCAAAGGTAAAGGTCGAGATGAATTTTTTAAATATGTTTTTGTTAATGGTCAGTATGACACAATAGCTTAAATTATGACATACAACTCGTACATATATAACGATAAGTTTTGGCTGCCCCGCAAATTGTAAGTGAATGTGACGTTAAATTCAAATATTTCCTTATTAAGAAAATGTGCAGTATGCAATCAGTGAGGCACGCTGATCTTTTTACAGTTCAACACGGAATATTGGCGCGAAATTGTAATACCGGTGCAAGGATAGAATACAGCCTTAAAAAAGTCCCGTCAATATAATGACATTTTGGTTCCATATATTGCTACTTCGGTTACATACATTGATACACTTGTTTCATATATTGTAAAATTGATTTAATATATTGATAATTCGGTTTCATTTAAGGGCATCTTGTTCCATACATGACTTACTTGGATCCATATATTGACGATCTGGTATCATATAATGTGATTACCAATTTATATATTGATACTTCGGCTCCATACATTGATAAAATGGTTTCATATATTGTAAAAATGAATTTATATATTTATATTTCGGTTTCATATAAGGATATCTGGTTCCATACATTGCTACTTTGGTACCATATATTTAAGTCCTGGTATCATATAATGTGATAATCAACTTATATATTGATACTTTGGTTCAATTCATGCCTGAAATGGTTTCATATATTGTAAAAATGAATTAATATATTGAAAATTCGGTTTCCTATAAGGATATCTGGTTCCATTCACTGCTACTTTGGTACAATATATTGAAGAATTGGAATCATATATTGAGGAAATCAACTTATATATTGCTAATTCAGTTTCATACACTGACGGAATGGCTTCATATATTGTAACTGTGGATTAATATGATGCATTCCTATTAAATAAGAATATGTTTTCAAGTCATATATAGTCGAAGTAAACTTATATATTATCAAAATGGTTAAATAAATTGAAAAAGAACAATATCAGACAGCCATGGATTTCTATACATATAGACGTTTTGTTTTTTTTAAAACAATAATGTATTATATCTTAGTGTTGAGTAAAGTTTCTTTCATTTAAAATTTCAAAACACATATTAGGCATTATTCAACGTTTATCATTGACTGAATGTATTTACTTCATACGAGCTGGTATGACTACATAAATATTGTACACTGAGTCGGCGGATATCCTACAATGAAAATGAATTCCTTATGTCCAAAGTAAAATATATTTTTGTATATTTATAGTCAAAAAGTAAGAAATTTTCTTTTATTATTAATTTTTTCCTTTTTTCATAATAAAGAAATTCTAATTTAGTGTGACTGGAAGAATTAAAAGAAATATCGGCAAGCAGCCCAGTAAAATAACGGAAATATATTCCGAACAGTAAAATAATGATTTTTATTGTGAAATACGAAAATTGAAATGATCATTTAATTTCACAATATTTCTCAATATATCATTTATAAATATATAATACATTTTCTTATTTATTTCAACAGATTGTTGCTGGGGATGCATTGACGGTGAAATGTAGATTTACTGACATGTACTCATACATAGTGTATGACTACGATTACTATGATAATGATACGACTGCTGATGATATAACAATTGTTTGCAAGGATGATCATACAATGACAAAAATAACAAAAGAATGTCCTGATGGTATGTCTCAACAGTAAATATGATTTTTGTTATATAAATTAGTGAGTCAGAAAAGTAAAAAGGTATTTTATTTTAATTTTCTTCCTTAACTACAATAATAAAGTAAATTTGCATGAATTTAGATAACCTGAACATGGAAGACCTTACATAAATTTATGCACTAGCAGGCCTCACAGTAAATTCATTAAACTTGCTTGCTTATCAATGTGATAGCTTCCGAATCAAAGTAAATAATTGTGTTATTGTTATTTTGTGAATACGAAAATTTTGAATGATCATTTAAACAAACTGTATTGATTTAGCCATAATGATGACTTGTTTAAATCATAAACAAATAATGTACATTGTGTGTCTGTTTTTGTTTTCTTGTCTATTTGGTTGTTTGTTATTTTTGGCTTTTATGTATATTTCCATACAACATTATTTAAGAAGAAAACGAATTGTTAGGATTATTTTTCTTTTGTATTTTAGCGACAAAAGGTGAAAGCTGTCTGCAGATTGATAACGGAAATGTAAGTATATCAAACAGCTACTACGTTGTGTCCTGTGATAAGGGATTCTCATTAGATATTTTTGAGCCAGAGGAAAAAAGGAGCAATTGTATTGACGGCAAATTAAAAAGTGTAATCGGAGGTCAGGAACCAAAATGTATACCAGGTACATTTTATGTGTATTGTTGTGCGAGTTCACCGAAACAGTTTTTTTTTCTCATTAAGATTTTGACAATAAAGAACCATTGAAAGGAGTTCTGTGTCTGTGTCTTTTAGTAAAAATGAAATGCATACCGTAGCTGCTTTTAAAACAAGAGTTTAAATTGAAGAATAAAAGGTTTAAAGTTTTGTATATACTCAAATCAATAAGTTTGATAAACATAATCATTTTCAGCACGATGGTGGTAATATGTTTGGTATTTGTCGTTTGTTGTATAACCGCCACATTAAACAAAATTTCATTGTAAAGGTTAAAGCTTTATCGTATACAACCATTTCGACTGTTGTAGAACAAAGATAATTAAATAATGTATTTGATTTTTTCCATTACGTTGTTTTTGCAGATCGTTGTAAAGTACCATACGACTATGACACACTTCTGTCAATATCTGACAGATATCGTGTCAGTCTCTCTGGAGGTTCTGTTGTTGAGGTGGGGGACTTTGTTTACTTCAACTGTTCAAAGGCAGGAGATGATATATACGAACCTGTTAATAGAAGATTCAAGTGTATAAACGGCGAGTGGATTGAGGATGAACGAGATAAATCGTGGAAGTTTGGAAATAACGGGACTTTTCCGAAATGCAGGAAAGGTAAACACATTCCTTGATTAATAAGATTGATAAGTTTTATTTCTAATTATATCTATTGGCATTTAAGGAACTTAACATATAGTATTTAGGAAACATATATCAATTTAACTTCGTTGTTGTAGAATAACGCATGCTCCAAGTGCGCAAGAAACTTTGATACTGATTTTCATTCTAGCATGCTTGCAGAAAAAATACCTTCAATAGTTTTTTAATAACGTCATTTTGGTTTACTGATGTCAGATCTTACATAATATGGTAAGTAAGTATTCGTTATATAATGAAATGCAGATATCGTATAATAGCATATTCTACTGTCCTATACATATATTATTGGGGGTGTACTGTGAAACTTGTTCGAATTAGACGACAACTATATAGATAAATTTAATGTATACCTAGCTTCAAGAAGGATAATGTCAAATAAGTATATGTATCCGTGTAGTCGAAATCATTTATCAATTGAAAAACAAATTGTTTTCTTTTGTCTTCGAGCTTCATTTGCACTGAAAAAAACAACAAATAATGATTTTCTTGTATTATACGTAAAGACATTTTACTTCCTATGAGTTGAATATCACGAGGCTTGTTTGAAGCGGAAAATGACCCTGTTAATTTAAGTCTCAGTAGGTCAAAGATCAAGGTTAGTCTGTAAAATTTACAGAACACGCTTCTGTATTTGGCCAGGACAAACCAAATAACACACATATCAATACAATATTTAACATTTATTTGCTATTTATAAATGCAATCGATTTTATATAATGGAATAATTTATAAAACGTAATGTGATGAATTTTAGCAAACTGTGAACCGGTGTGTCAAAATGGTGGTGTTTGTTTGAGGGACGATCAATGTGCATGCAAGCATTTTACATCTGGAAAACGTTGTGAAAATGGTAACAATAATTCATTTGTAAAACAAAGATATAAATATTGACGTTTAATGTATCCTGCTGTGTATTTGTTTTTTGTGTATGATATCAATTAATTGTCATTTTAGATTATGATACCACATTGAGTCTAAGTTTTTTAAAACACAAATACAAAGCGAGTTCTTAAATAGAAAATCAAATACTCATAATTCAATTCTAAACGACTTTCCTGCCCTTTCTACTAACGTAAGGTGTTTATTTTGTTTCAAAATCGTTCACATATGGAAATATATTTTTTCATATTTTGCATTTTAAATTAATGAGTTATATAATTATGGAAACAATCTTTCAAGTCTATATTTTGACTGACTCTTTGTCACTCATTTTATAAAATATCTTAACATGTCAAGAATGTTTACTAATGTTATTTGTCTTGTATTATAAAAACATAGTTATATGTGACGATGAATGCTATGCTAATCAAGGCGAGTGTGTTGGTCCTCGAAAATGCAAATGCCCGGAGGGTAAAACTGGAACTCACTGTGAACAAAGTAAGTAAATATTAAGGAAATATGAAATAATGTTATGAAGAGATAGTATTAAATATTCCAATAAAATCGATTGAATATATATAAATACAATTTGTTTATATTGAAGAGGAATACGGCAAGGCTAATATGATAAATTCTAATGTCATTGCATGCTTCTCTGATTTTATATTTTGAATATTGTATTTTGTCTCCATTGTGACGCAAATATAATAAGTTAAATCTTTACTTACTACATTTGAATAGGTTTCTGTAGACTTCCTGAAAATAAAGATATGGCGATTCTAATCACTCAAAGAACCTATTTTGCTATTGGCGAAACAGTTCGCACTTTTATGTGTGATTCTGGTCATTTTCTATCATCTGATCAGGGAATGACGTGCCAGAGTGATGGATCATGGTCAGATATAATAACTTGTGTTGAAGGTACTAATTAGAATTATATTTTTGTCTTACATAATATGTGTCCCTGGATTACATCTATTGAAATTCAAATTTTATACACGAACGTCATTATTTTCTTACTCAACATAAAACACACCCGCTAATTGAATTGTGAATTGTGGTTTGTTAATTCAAAGACGTAATAGTAAAATGTACATATACATACATCTGAACATCTTCAAAGCGGTTTTTTTTATTCTTTAGCGTTTAACTCTGCTGTAACGTCTTTACATTATATAAAATAAATGTATTTGGAACATATTGATTGAAAATTGCTGTTTTAACATTTTTGTCCAAAATACCTGTATGTAAGTAATATGAATGTATATTTCCCTAAAATGGAGTGGTGCATGGTATGCATGAACAAATTGCACAACGGTTACAACTGTACTAAAATAGCATACTTGAATCAGTATTTTTCCGGAACATCTTATTCTTATAATGTACTCATTTTACATGTGTTATATAACAGAAACAGTCTTTGAAACAACTGTTTACAAAATCGAACATAAAATTATTGACACAACATGTATTTACTGTATATGTATTTAATCAATATAACAGTAGATATGTTTTAACCCTTTATTTACTTGTGTAATGTGCCATGTGCTTTACTTATATTATTACAAGATGCATACAACACGGCATATTGAAATTATAAAATCAAATACTGAGTTACAGCGGAAACATCCTCTTAAATCACGGAAAAAATAATAAAAATGGGTATCCAAAAACTACCGAAAGTAGGCTTCGGGTTATCACCATACAATCCGGCATTTGTCCTTTTTAACGATTCACTAGGGTTGGTAATCCTTAATCCTTAAATACCTTGATAAAATATGGAACCAAAAGTTAATGTCAAATTATGGTTTCTGGAAAATATGTTTGTAACTAAAATTATTATGTTTGGTGATAAATAATTGCAATGCTGCATTGAAATAAGTGTCCCAAGTGATTCATGCAATTTATCAAATAAATGGATAATCAATAGTTCGTACTACTATCACCTCTAAGATTTAAAACCTTATAATTTGTATCGGTGATAATTATTTTTTCTGCTTCAATTAGATATGATGTTATGTAATCTTAATACCATTGCTATTCATTAATATATCCTGTCAAGATTATTGTATTTTTGTCATCAAATGTATTGTTATTATACAATTCCAGAAATAGATGTGCTACCAGTGTTCCTATTTATTTAATGGGTACAATATATGTCCTGGTGATACAAACGTTCTTACATTTTAATAATATTCAGTTATCCTGACTACCAGTAAAATAGCTATATCTTAGAAAAATCCAATGTGTAGTAGTTTAATAACTTTAATATATGACCTTCAGGGATTAAAATGCAATTCCTTTTACTTTGCATTAAGGTAAACGGTACCTTATCAGTACGAAAACGGGAGAACGTATCGGTGCCGGTACAGATGCCGTGGTTCACATTACTTTGTTTGGCTCTAAAGACATGACAAAAAAAATATACTTTGTGGGAAAATTTGAATCTGGTGACGTCGACGAGATCGGAAAAGTTGAGAGAGATATAGGACCTGTAAGTAACACAATTATTGTGATCACTTATAAAAGAAATTTAAACTTACAGTGAAAGTGTTGTTAAGTGCTTTTTTAGTTCTTGTTGATTTGTATGATAAAATTGATTTCTCTTTCTTAGTTTTGATAGTTTCTGTGAGTTCAATTGATTTAAAAATACTTTCGTATATATTAAACTCACAAATTGAAACAACAACTGTGTAACGTATGTAAATATGTTATACACCTGCTCAGCTCAGTTGTATATAAGATAGTGCTCAGGATCTCACATAAACTAGACCAAATTAGTCGGAAACATTGGTAAAAGATAGAGCATTACTGTTTTGTCCTATATTTGGTCTGTAGTGATGGTGTTATAATATATATCCGGTACTACGGAAGATTGACATGTGTTTAATATGTTTAAAAGTATAAAATATAATTCTTCAAAACATCAGCAAAGGATAACATTGACCTATTATGTGGAAAAAATATAATGCATTTATATATTTATATAATGAACGAATATTCTTTAAAAAAAAGTTGAAGTTGAAACCGATCAAAAGTGTTTCATTCTTTGTAATTGTTTCTTCTTAATATAATGCAAATGTATAAATTTAGTCCTATAGACATTGCTATTAAAGGTTGATAGATAAATATACCGACTTTCTTCGTAACTCAAATTTCAAGACTTTTGTTCTACATAAAAATGTGCCGATGTAATCAAGGAAGTCTCATTCTTTTTTTTCTTTTTTTTTTCTTTTTTCATTATTTTTGTAGATACAAAGTGTACAGATCGGACATGATGGTGGACGATGGCATGATATCTTATCTGATTGGGACCTCGAATATGTATCAATATATGTTGAAAATATGGAGGAATTTTATGTTTTTAGAAATATTGAACAACAATGGGTAAAGGAAGGAAATGATCTGACTTTGCACAAAAAAGGTAAGTTTTTAAATAAATTATGAATATAATTATATAGTATTTTGAAATGCTTTATCAAGGACTATCTATTACCTTATTCTTTTTTTATTCCCTTTTTACATTAGGAGACAATTTTGTATGATATGATACACCTTTATGTATCAGTATTCTCAGGACGTTATACTATACTTCAGTGGTATGTTGCTAACGAGGGCATGTTTCTATTAAATACACGGCAGGGAAATATTAGTACTTCTTAGCTACTTTGATGGAGTTTAATTCCTGAACAAAACCTGGTTTTAAATAGTGACGGATTGTTAGACTTAAAACCTACATCTAACCAAGGTCTTATCTCTTATCGTGTAAGGTCCCTGATAGCCAATAACACTTTCGATTCGCATTCTACCTCGAAGTCCGGATACCTTTTATCAAAAAATTTGAAAATTGGGTTTAAGAAATTTACCACTGTGCCCTTAAAAGACAAAAAACCACGAAAAATTTCGTCAAATAAAGGTTCCCCCAAACCCAGTAGAATTAGAAAAAAAGAAAATCTTTTAATTTTTTTGTATTTTATTTTCCCAAAAATTTTTTTGATAAAATTAAAAATTTTGGGAATTTTAAAAAAATATTAAAATTTATCTTAATCATCGTGATGTAAATTAGATCTATTACCAGTGATGTAGGCATTTTAATTTCTTTAAAATTATAATTTAAAATTTTCCTATGTTTCAATAAAAATTTTATATTTCAGTTTTATATTAAAACATTTTGAATATATTTAAAATCATTTGGAAAACCCAAATTTTTGTAAATGCCCTCCCGGGTTTAAAACCGTTTTGGATAGCGTTTGAACATTTTATAAGTGATAGCCTTTTACTTTTTTGTGAAAGCTTATGTATATATAATAAATATTTGCATATGAAACTTTTGGTGAGTCAAGCACTAAGAAAACGCCTAAGAAAAAAGTTATATTGATAGCTTATAAAGATCTTATTTTGCCAAGGGGGACTTTTTGTTACAGCGTTTGAAACATATTATAACTTGAAGCATATAATGACATAAAGTGACATTCTATGAAAAAGTTTACAATAGCCTATGAAACGTTAGTTAATAGCTCCGGAGAGGATCTATATAGCAGCCAAGGAAATATTTATAGTAGCATTCGAAACATTTTTTTTGTTTTTGAAACATTATATTGTAGCCTATGAAACATTTTGTAATAACCGATGAAATATTGTATCGCAGTTTATAAAACATATTATAGTAGCCTATGAAACAGTAATAGTAACCTTTAGAATACGTTAAAGTAACTTATGGAACACTATATTGTAGCCTATGAAACAATAAATTGGAGCCTTTTAACATTATGTGGTAGCCTTTTTAACTTTAATTTATGCTAAACATTTAATCATTTTTTGTAAAACGTTACATTATATATGAAATATTTTGTAATAACTAATGAGCATTGTATAGTAGCTTATGAAAATTATATTATTGCCAATGAGATATTTTGAAGTAGCCTATAAGTGCTGCAATTAGACTCCAACAACTTGCTTATTTAGGGGAGCACTCGTCTCCGATCATAAACAGGAAGTTTCATGTATATCAAAATGTTTGTCTGGATCTCTATCATACGAAATGGGATTTCACTTTTTACAAAAGTGATGGGGGACTTAGAAATCCAAGATGACGTCCAAGATGGCCGCTGCAATCTGATTATAACCTTGTAACTTTTATTTCATTATTTGGCAGTACAAAAACTGCATATATTCATTTTTTCTATCCATGTATTGAATTTCGGTGTTAAACTAGTATTAGAGGTCAGAAACAGAAAAGATGTCCAAAAAAAAGCCCAAACATATGTTTTTGCTATTTTATTAGTTTTACTTGTAATTACATTTTTAAATGTTTTGTTATGGCTTATTTTACGGAAAATAACATTTCTTTATACAAATTATACTATTGAAAATTTGAATTTCATAATTAATTTGAGAAAAAGTAATAATTTAAAGTGGATGGGAAAATAATAAATTAATTGAAATTTCAAAATATTGAAAAAAAATGTTTGGCTACTTTAAAGACTTACATCTATTATTTATATCATTTCTGTGTAGACATTTATAATAATTGTGAAATATGAGGATGATATTATTAATAATATCATCATTTCAATTCAGAACCATATATATAGTACAGAGTTACTTCCCTTTGAAACAAATACGACATAGAAAAAAAATTATACAGTAAATGTCAAAATATTTCAGTATATTTTATTAGAATTCAACTACAGATGCCTTTCGTGGTAAGTTGCTTTATTAGATTTAAAACTTTAAGCATAAATTCTAATGTTTTTCCATAATTTTAAGTAACGTAACATTTTCTTGGAGGTATACAATAATTGTATTATGTCGTCTGCTAAGTTCATAAGTATTTATCAAAGAATTATAAACATTGTTAAAAGCGAACAAAAGGATGAAAACATTATCATGAATGATACTGTATTTTTATATACGATTAGAACGATAGTTGATAATGTATATGATGTTGTCATGTCCTTTCGTTTATATTTCAGTCATGAATTACTCTCTGCTTAGAGCACCCTTAAGTACCAGGTACACTAGCTTAACTTTGATTGGAAATCTTAGTACTTTATATGTGGCGAAAAGTGTAACCTTCAGAGAGACAAAACATCAAGAGGCTTTAATTTGTGAAAAGGGCAATCAATGACGTAGAGTGACTAGTGTACCTAATGGTGATCTTGCTGCCATTGAGGATCGCTATCATAGAAAAAACGGGTTATCTGACTAAATATTATGCACAAAATAAGGCCAACTCAAACGATCAAACAATTTCATACTCAAAAAAAGCAATAAAAGTAAAGCACGAATTTCAGGATTTGATAATGCTTGATAAAAATGTATATTTTTGGTCCACATTTAAAAATTCCTTTCAGTGAAATTGCCGAAGCTCATGATTGCTCAGATGCAAAATCTTATAAAAATTATAAAAAAAGTTGTTCGAAAAAAATATGGCTTGAAATTTCCTTTATTTACCAGCATGGAAAACCTGATCTTGTATGTTCATCTAGTTTGAGTATAAATAATTTAATAAGAGAATCAAACACATTGGAGCAGGTTTTACATCATGACCAAGAGTGTTTTTAATATGATGAATTTCCAGGAGCAGAGAATGTCACTGAAGAAAGTGTAGTGCATAAGGCAATAGGTATATTGAGAAGGCGAGTTATAGAGAATAATTCAAAATTGGAAGACCACATCCACTCTCCAGATGAAACACAATTATGAATTCAAAAGGAGTTTGATTAGCTTCTTTCCAAGGCAGTGTGCTGGTTGTACGACAAAACATGTTACAGAAAAGCATCTAAAAGGACTAAAATTAAATGTCTAAATGTTGGCTGTGATCTAAATGTTGCCTGTGACTTTATAACGCTTGTCACATCAAACCCATTGCCAAAGAATCTGGACCTTGATATACACCTATATAACGAGTTTGGCAATCGTCACCTTATCGATATGTATCTCTCTAGGATATTCTATTTCATATACAGATCTCAGAGTATTCTTAACAGCAGAAGCTGAACAAAATATTGCGTCACATAAGATAACAGACTCTTGAAGTATTATTCCGGACAACATTCTTCCAAAAGACCAAGGGGACAGCTAGTGTTAACAGTAGCAGTCAATTGGGATCAGAGAGCGAACTGTTGATGGAAAACGGACAACACATGCCATGACAAGCATTCTGATCAGTAGTACCACATATGAGACAAGCCAAATTCCTAGACTACCAAAATACAAACGCAAAGCATTTTATAGCCAATCACTGCCCGTTCGTGGACTTTGCCTAATAGTTCCATATAAAAAACAATACAAGACCAAAAGCAGTGTTTGAGCGTCCTGTAACGTTAGATGACATAAATTCTGAAGAGCCTAACACTGTAAGGATTGCCAGGTTGAGAGAATACTTCATTCAGCTGGTCGTACACTTAACGAAACTTATAAGTACTCCGACCAATTTTTTATTATATTGTGTTAGAATTACTATAACTAGTCTAAGTCGATACTGTATAAACTTTAATCATAGTTTCATCATTTTAGTAAATGCTTTCATGCAGTCGGAAAGTAGAGTCAGTACACATTTTCAACATTGATTTGGTATATATTTTGAAAACCGGAGTTTTCCTGCAAGTTTGAAATTGGAGTACTTATAAGTTTCGTTAAGTGTAGTTCCGTTATCTGTGGTGATATCTCAGATGGTGCTGATATCTCAAATGATCATTCTAACACTATCGGATTTTTTTTTCTATTTAAACAAAGAAGGCCCGAAGCGTGCATTATTCTACATCAATGCACTCGCCATTCTTTTTATCTCCCTGTGTATTTTCACATTGAGGGCGCCATTTTGTTTAAAAAATCTGATAAATAAAAACAATTTTTTGTCGAATTTTGTTGTGAAAGCTATCTAGAATGAAAGAAAATGGTATAACTAAGAAAATGAATCCGAACACCAATATCTTTAATTCAGTCGTTAACGCTGTACATACTTTTAAAGTGTTGTTTACGTGACGTCACAATGTAGCGCCAAACAGCACGTGCAAAACAATCAAATCAAGTACGCTATTTGAATGTCGCAAACTAGTAAAGTTTTACATTTATTTCACTTTTAATAATTTGTATTCCGCTTGAAAAATTATAGAGTGAAATAAAATAAACAAACAAAGTTTTATCAACGTTTTCAGAGTTCGTTATTCTAAAAATGTTTCTACATACGGTAGATTTAACGACAGTCTTTTTCAACCCACTGGAACAGCCTTTAAAGAACGTTTATATGGGAAACTTTCAGGCGAAAACAAATTTAACCACCAAACATAAAGTCCAACTTTATAATAATAATTATATTTTTTCTTGACGTGTTAGAATTGAAATAGATATTAATTTTTCGTGCATTATTTTATATTAAATTACTACTATGACGTCATTCCTTTGTTCTGACCGTACTGTACTTTTAAACAGCGAAGTTTTATTTGGAAAATTTAACAATGTATGGCTGAATTATGCACTAGAAACTAGAAACTACACAGAACAAAGATATCAAAGGATCAGGTGATATTTTTGACTCACTTTGAGAGAAAATACATTGGCACGTTTGTTTCCTGCACGACCTAAATCTTCAAGATATTAAGCAATATTTCATTATAGTATAAGCAGCACAAGCAGGCAAAGTTAAAAAATAAACATTTCTGTGACAACGGAACCAATATAAGGTTGAGGTTTACAAAATTTCTGAGCAGTTAATCAACTTTGCCACAGGAGCACATGCCACTGCAGAAGTAGAGCAATCTATGAAGAACTGTTTCAGAAAAGGTCGTGAAACGTTTTAATCCTTTGTCCTTGAACGACTTGTTGAGAAAAGTGATGGGTCTAAGCCTCCTGAAAAAGACTTCTACAGTCCTATGCCCAGAAGCAACATAAAAACTATGTCTGCTACTAGATGAAAAACACAGAAGAAGAAGACTGATTTAATAAATAATGCAGTAATGTTTCAACGTCTTTTAGCTGTCATCACATATAAAAACTGTTCCTTAGGAGAGTGCATTTGCTTTCGAGAACACAAACGAGTCCATGAGTATGTTTACTGACGATGAGAAGATGGTCAAAACGAGAAAATTTGACTTTGACTTCTAGGGTCATTTATAGCCTCTCACAAGTCCAAAGTTTTCTTGGCGATGAGGGGGACTCCGCCCCCCTTCAAACCCCCCAAACAGAAGGGGGCACATACCCCTTCTGGCACACCCCTGATGTATCTTTTGGTTGGGGAGCCGCGCCGAAAAAGCGGTCACTTTTTTAAACAACATTTCTCAAACAAAAACAAGTGTTAAGGGCCTAAATAATGCATGTTTTCACCATTTGAGACAACAAAAAGGGGGGGGGGGTCAAAAAGGCGTTAAAAGGCGTGTATATGAAGTAATGGGTTAACAGAAAATGATGAAAATACTTGAAATTACTCTAAATTGCGTTTTTCCATGTTTAAACATGGCCTGTCAAATAAATTTGAAGAAAAATTGTTGTTTTGTAGATTTTTTTATTTTTTTCATTAACCCATTACTTCATGAGCATTTTGTGAAAAATGGCTGTTTTCATTGAAAAGTCTCCCGTTACAAGTTCAAATAGCTATAATACTATAAAAACTGCTTCAACACTAATCAAACTGGGCACAAATGTTGACTGGACCATTCCCCTTGCAACAACATGCTCAGGCTTAAATTTTCTGTTACCATGGCAACGAGTTGACATCTCAAAATTGCCAAAAATCACTATTTTGCGTTGATTTTTTTTCCATTATAACTGATTTCAAAGTGCTGCAACTTCTCAATGGATTGAGATAGAGTCAAATGCTTTTCAGCGTTAGTTACACGTTACCTTATGATCAATCTGGGGTCATTTATAGCCTCTCACAAGTCCAAAATTTTCTTGGCGATGAGGGGGACTCCGCCCCCCCTTCAAACCACCCAAACAGAAGGGGGCACCTCCCCCTTCAGGCATCCCCCTGATGTATCTTTTGGTTGGGGAGCCGCGCCGAAAAAGCGGTCACTTTTTTTAACAACATTTCTCAAACAAAAACAAGTGTTAAGGGCCTAATTAATGCATGTTTTCACCATTTGACACAACAAAAAGGTGGGGGGTGAAAAAGGCGTTAAAAGGCGTGTATATGAAGTAATGGGTTAATAGAAAATGATGAAAATACTTGAAATTACTCTAAATCGCGTTTTTCCATGTTTAAACATGGCCTGTCATATGAATTTGAAGAAAAATTGTTGTTTTGTAGATTTTTTGATTTTTTTCATTAATAGAAAATGATGAAAATACTTGAAATTACTCTAAATCGCGTTTTTCCATGTTTAAACATGGCCTGTCATATGAATTTGAAGAAAAATTGTTGTTTTGTAGATTTTTTTATTTTTTTCATTAACCCATTACTTCATGAGCATTTTGTGAAAAATGGCTGTTTTCATTGAAAAGTCTCCCGTTATAAGTTCAAATAGCTATAATACTATAAAAACTGCTTCAACACTAATCAAACTTGGCACAAATGTTGACTGGACCATTGCCCTTGCAACAACATGCTCAGGCTTAAATTTTCTGTTACCATTGCAACGAGTTGACATCTCAAAATTGCCAAAAATCACTAATTTGGGTTGATTTGTTCCATTATAATTGATTTCAAAGTGCTGCAACTTCTCAATGGATTGAGATAGAGTCAAATGCTTTTCAGCGTTGGTTACACGTTACCTTATGATCAATCTGGGGTCATTTATAGCCTCTCACAAGTCCAAAATTTTCTTGGCGATGAGGGGGACTCCGCCCCCCTTCAACCCCCCCCCCCAAACAGAAGGGGGCACGTCCCCCTTCTGGCAACCCCCTGATGTATCTTTTGGTTGGGGGCCGCGCCGAAAAAGCGGTAACTTTTTTTAACAACATTTCTCAAACAAAAACAAGTGTTTGGGGCCTAAATAATGCATGTTTTCACCATTTGAGACAACAAAATGGGGGTGAAAAAGGCGTTAAAAGGCGTGTATATGAAGTAATGGGTTAAAGGCTCGTGAAATGTCAAAAAATGTTCCAGTCATTCAGATTGCTTTTTACAAGTATAGGAAAGACAGTTGAAAGTCAGAAACAAAGAAGAAAAGGGGTGACCTTAACAACACTAATGCAAGCAGTGTGCATGAAATCTACGAATTCTAAATGATTTGAAAATGAATTTGCGTGGTGGTGCAAAATTAGAAACGCTTAGAGTATTATACTCGCTTTGTGACAGACAATGCATGTAACAAACTGAGACCTCAAGAAGTTGTAAATGATGGAAGTCGTTTACACTGTATTAAGATTACACAGGATTCTAGTGTTGAGATTTTACAACTAAATGCTAACAAGGAAGAACATGACATTATGATGAAGAATCTGCCCCACATGTTTACATTTGTCAACTGGAACATTTAACGCTCATACAGATTGCAGACGACTGATATCCGTTACCAATATTATCCAGAAACTGACATCTAAACAGTTAAATATTCTGCTTTCAGTATACTGTTTAACATGTTGTGACATAACAAGCGAATTTAATGGAAAGGAAGCTAAAAGTATTCAAGATGATAATAAAAGATGTCATTTAGTATGGTATTGGTTGGTCAAAAGCTGATGCTTACTGAGCTCGAAAAATTAGCCTGTTATAAATTTGGTATTAATATGTATGGTAGCAAAGCTAAAAGTTCTGCTTACCCTAGAAATTTGCCAGGAACTGAAGATAGCCTTACTTTTCATCTTCTGAAATGTGTTGTTCAGCTTTAAACATGGCGATATGCTACAAGACAACCGCAAATATTCAATTCCCTTCACTTTTTGATTTGGGGTATGACTATGACAACTACGGGACCGGAATCACGTCACGATTGATGAGCAAAGCGGCAGCAGCTCCCTAGTTACTTAATGAGTAAGTGTGTGAATTTCCTTGTGTACAGAAACATCCGTTTGTTTAAAAAATAAGCAGCAATGCACAAGTCCATGCCGTTGTACAGCTGATAGACAGAAGACACTTTGTGTACCAATATATACACATTATTATGAATAAGATTTGGACACGTCAGATGAGTCATTGTCATTGAGTAAAGACAATATCATGTTAGTTGTTCCAAAAAGTCAACAGCCGCTGTTGTTATAAACTGACTGCAAACACGAATTTAGAAGTATTGTCAGGGTCCAGTGGGGCCGGCACTAAGAAATAACTTCAAATATGGTTCGAACCCTAGTCCATGCAAGGCGTCTTAAGCAATCAAGCTTAAGGAGCCAGACCCCAATACCCTAAATAACCTAAATATGATAAGTGAGAGACATGAGGGATGAAGTAAAAGCCATATCATGTTAAGTTTCAACAATATAATTGAAAAATATCTTCAAAAAAAAATGTGTACATATAAATTTCATAAATCGTTTATATCTGTGTCTGTAATCTGTGACTTCTTATAGACATCAGCTTCATATACGTTGGTCAAGATCTAGGTCATCATTATACTGGATAAAATATATATAAGCACATAGATAAGCATAACTCATCTAAACTGCGCAGACATGAGAGTGTGATGAGTAAAATACTCATATATCACTGCTCGAACATAAGCACATGCAAAAGAGAGTGAGATGAGATATATAAACTCATATACCACTGCTCTTACACTAAAAGCCATGCAGAGACATACACAGTGAGAGTGAGATAAGTGAGACACTTATATACCACTGCTCACACATTAAAAGCAACTTTAAGCAGGAACACAAGCATAAATCTCTTCTTGATTTCAGTATCAAATATAACATTCTTTAAGTAGACTTATAAATTACAGGAAGGACTGAGACATGAGCATAACTCATGAATGATTTCCAATCCAAAAACCCTAATATATATTTAGATGAAAAATATCTCTTCTAATACAGCTTATGAAGTTTTATCAAAA